>NC_140591.1:1392315715-1392318215 GCF_964204655.1 Triturus cristatus
TCTCTCTGTCTGTCAGTCTCTCTGTCTGTCAGTCTCTCTGTCTGTCAGTCTCTCTCTCTCTCTCTCTCTCTCTCTCTTCTCTCTCTCTCTCTGTCTCTCTCTGCCAGTCAGTCTCTCTCTGTCAGTCAGTCTCTCTCTGTCAGTCAGCCAGTCTCTCTCTCTGCCAGCCAGTCTCTCTTTCTGTCAGTCAGTCTCTCTCTGTCAGTCAGTCTCTCTCTCTGTCAGTCAGTCTCTCTCTGTCAGTCAGTCTCCCTCCGTCAGTCAGTCTCTCTCTCTCTCTCTCTCTCTCTCTCTGTCAGTCAGGCTCGCTCTCTGTCAATCTCTCTCTCTCTGCCAGCCAGTCTCTCTCTCTCTCTCTCTCTCTCTCTGTCTCTCTCTCTGCCAGTCAGTCTCTCTTTCTCTGTCAATCTCTCTCTCTCAGTCAGTCTCTCTGTCAGTCAGTCTCTCTGTCAGTCAGTCTCTCTGTCAGTCAGTCTCTCTGGCAGTCAGTCTCTCTGTCAGTCAGTCTCTGTCTGTCAGCCAGTCTCTGTCTGTCAGCCAGTCTCTGTCTGTCAGCCAGTCTCTGTCTGTCCAGCCAGTCTCTGTCTGTCAGCCAGCCAGTCTCTCTCTGTCAGTCAGCCAGTCTCTCTCTGTCAGTCAGCCAGTCTCTCTCTGTCAGTCAGCCAGTCTCTCTGTCAGTCAGTCAGTTTCTCTCTCTGCCAGTTAGTTTCTCTCTCTGCCAGTCTCTGTCTGTCAGCCAGTCTCTGTCTGTCAGTCAGTCTCTCTCCCTCCTTCAGTCAGTCAGTCTCTCTCCCTCCTTCAGTCAGTCAGTCTCTCTCCCTCCTTCAGTCAGTCAGTCTCTCTCCCTCCTTCAGTCAGTCAGTCTCTCTCCCTCCTTCAGTCAGTCAGTCTCTCTCCCTCCTTCAGTCAGTCAGTCTCTCTCCCTCCTTCAGTCAGTCAGTCTCTCTCCCTCCTTCAGTCAGTCAGTCTCTGTCAGTTAGGCAGTCTCACTCTCTGTCAATCTCTCTTTCTCTCTCTCTCTCTCTCTCTCTCTCTCTCGGTCAGTCAATCTCTGTCAGTCTCTCTCTCTCTCTCTCTCTCGGTCAGTCAATCTCTGTCAGTCTCTCTCTCTCTCTCTCTCTCTCTCTCTCTCTCTCTCTCTCTCTCTCTCTGTCAGTCAGTCTCTCTCTGTCAGTCAGTCTCCCTCCGTCAGTCAGTCAGTCTCTCTCTCTCTCTCTCTCTCTCTCTGCCAGTCAGTCTCTCTTTCTCTGTCAGTCTCTCTTCTCTGTCAGTCTCTCTTTCTCTGTCAGTCAGTCTCTCTGTCAGTCAGTCTCTCTGTCAGTCAGTCTCTGTCAGTCAGTCTCTCTGTCAGTCAGTCTCTCTGTCAGTCAGTCTCTCTGTCAGTCAGTCTCTCTGTCAGTCAGTCTCTCTCTGTCAGTCAGTCTCTCTCTGTCAGTCAGTCTCTCTCTGTCAGCCAGTCTCTCTCTGTCAGCCAGTCTCTCTCTGTCAGCCAGTCTCTGTCTGTCAGCCAGTCTCTGTCTGTCAGCCAGTCTCTGTCTGTCAGCCAGTCTCTGTCTGTCAGCCAGTCTCTGTCTGTCAGCCAGTCAGTTTCTCTCTCTGCCAGTCAGTTTCTCTCTCTGCCAGTCTCTCTCTGTCAGTCAGTCTCTTTCTGTCAGTCAGTCTCTTTCTGTCTGTCAGTCAGTCTCTTTCTGTCTGTCAGTCAGTCAGTCTCAGTCAGTCAGTCTCTCTGTCAGTCAGTCTCTCTCCCTCCTTCAGTCAGTCAGTCTCTCTCCCTCCTTCAGTCAGTCAGTCTCTCTCCCTCCTTCAGTCAGTCAGTCTCTCTCCCTCCTTCAGTCAGTCAGTCTCTGTCAGTTAGGCAGTCTCACTCTCTGTCAATCTCTCTTTCTCTCTCTCTCTCTCTCTCTCTCTCGGTCAGTCAATCTCTGTCAGTCTCTCTCTCTCTCTCTCTCTCTCTCTCTCTCTCTCTCGGTCAGTCAATCTCTGTCAGTCTCTCTCTCTCTCTCTCTCTCTCTCTCTCTCTCTCTCTCTCTCTCTGTCAGTCAGTCTCTCTCTGTCAGTCAGCCAGTCTCTGTCTCTGCCAGCCAGTCTCTGTCTCTGCCAGTCAGTCTCTCTCTCTGTCAGTCAGTCTCTCTCTGTCAGTCAGTCTCCCTCCGTCAGTCAGTCAGTCTCTCTCTCTCTCTCTCTCTCTGCCAGTCAGTCTCTCTTTCTCTGTCAGTCTCTCTTTCTCTGTCAGTCTCTCTTTCTCTGTCAGTCAGTCTCTCTCTGTCAGTCAGTCTCTCTCTGTCAGTCAGTCTCTCTCTGTCAGCCAGTCTCTGTCTGTCAGCCAGTCTCTGTCTGTCAGCCAGTCTCTGTCTGTCAGCCAGTCTCTGTCTGTCAGCCAGTCTCTGTCTGTCAGCCAGTCTCTGTCTGTCAGCCAGTCTCTGTCTGTCAGCCAGTCTCTGTCTGTCAGCCAGTCTCTGTCTGTCAGCCAGTCTCTGTCTGTCAGCCAGTCTCTGTCTGT
>NC_140591.1:1392323215-1392453215 GCF_964204655.1 Triturus cristatus
GCGTTCGGAGCCTGAAGGGTTAACTTCGAGTTTCTCTCCCTTTCTGGTACCCGGAGCGACCTGTGCCCAGCTTCAGAGTTTCTATGAAGTGGTGCATGCCATCTTTGGGGCAGCCAGACTCTGCTTACGGGCCCCGCGGACTCAGCTGGGGGCCCTGGGCCTTGGATGCCAGCGGCTGCGGCGCCGCAGGGTCCCCTTGGATCCAGGCCTGGATCCGGATCGGCACCGGTCGACCTCGTAACACCTCCAACGGCACCGATTCCACCGGCACCACGTCCGCATCAGACGCCGGTTGTGTCCCCAGCCAGCATCGACCCCGGCTTCCACCTTGATGTGTAGCCGGACTGACGTCGACAGACGTCGGATCCGGCGCCAACGGGTATCTTTGTGCCTGTTCTACCCTGGTTCTTTCAGGCCAGATTGGCATCCAGAGGAGGGTGAGGAGGACTGGGAAGGGTCTGGAGACACTTTGGCTGACCAGTTGGATTACGAACCGGACTGGAGAGAGCAACTGGGGTCTGGATACCTCACCAGACCGTGGGATGTTGTCTCCTCCTACCATGGCTACAGAGGAGGGAGCGTCTTATGCAGTGGTGTTGCATAGGCTGGCAGAGGCTCTCAACCTCAAGCTACCTACTGTGGCGGTCAGGACTAACCTCCTGACAGAGGTGCTTCAACCGGCAGCAAGCTCTTCAGAGCCCCAGCTGCCTTTTAATGAAACCCTAACCTACATCCTTTTGGGCATCTGGTCCAGGCCCAACACAGGGGCTCCTGTGGATAGGATGATTGCCCGACGCCACCACCAGGCCCCGGGCGACCCCATTTTCCTCTCCCAACACCCCACCCCTGAGAGCTTGGTGGTCCAAGTCTCCATGTCCAAAGGCACAGTTCCCTAACGCACCACCTGATAGGGAATCCAAAAAGCTGGACCACCTTGGGAAGAAAATGTTTTCTTCCTCCAGCTGGGGACTGCGGTCGGTAAACACTGAATGTCTGTTTGGCCGTTACACCCACACTGTGTGGGATATGGTAGCGTAGGTCCTGCCCCAGTGCCTGGAGGAGGCCTGGGCTGTGTTCTCCCGTGCAGTCACTGAGGGGAGAGACGCAGCCAAGTTAACCATCAAATGTGGGTTGGACACCGCTGACAGGCAGGACGATTTCAACGTCGGTAGCCCTTCAACGCTACGCCTAAGCTACCCTTATGGACATGCCCTTTGATGGAAGTCGCCTGTTAGGCGACAAAGCCGACAACGCGCTAGAGCGCTTCAAGGACTCTCGGGCTACCGCCAAGTCCCTGGGCCTCCCCACCCGCCCTGCGCAGTCTGCTTTTCGCCCCTTTCGTGGCTACGGAAAGGGTGCTCCACCACGTTCCACTCAGAGCCACAGGCCGGCGCAAGCTGTTCAGCTCTTGCGCGGCCGGGGACATGGGACCCACCGTCGTGGGTCTGGGGGCCAGCGAGCAGGCGAGTCCACCACCGCCCCCTCTGCAGCAGCCTCCAAACCCTCCTAGTCTGACCTTTCAGGGCCACCAATCGCCAGTGGGCGGCAGGATTCGCCATCACTTCCCCCCCACTAACGAACCACCACGTCGGACAGGTGGGTTTTGCAAATAGCCCGAAGGGGCTACTCCCTCTCCTTCGAGACTGCCTCCCCAGCCATGCTACCTCAGTACCTTCGCGTGTCGGGCTTCATTTAGCCCTTCTCCAACAGGAAGTTACGGCTGTCTCGGCCAAGGGAGCCATCAAGCGAGTTCCTGCCCCAGAAGTAGGTCGTGGTTGCTATTCCCACTACTTTCTGGTGCCCTAAAAGGACAAAGGCATGCATCCTATCTTGGATCTCGGGGACATCAAGCGCTTCCTCCGGAAGGAGAAGTTCCAAATGTTGATGCTAGCTGGGGTCCTTTCTGCCCTCGACCCTGGAGACTGGATGGTAGCGTTGAACTTGCAGGATGCCTATTTTCACATCCCCGTCCTGCCGGCCCACCGGCGCTACTTACGGTTCACGGTAGGCCACGAGCACTTTGAGTTTACCGTGCTCCCCTTTGCCCGTACCCGCGCCCCTCGGGTGTTCACAAAGGTGATGGCGGTGGTAGCAGCTCATCTGTGCAGATCAGGGGTTCCAGTTCCAGTCTTCCCCTATCTCAATAACTGGCTGTTGAAGGCGGGCTCGCCCCAGGCTGTCGTCTCCCACCTTCAGACTGTGGCGGACCTCCTGCATTCGCTGGGGTTTTCTATCAACGTGCCAAAGTCACACCTGACTCCCTCTCAGAAGCTCCTCTTCATCAGAGTGGTTCTGGACACAATGCAGTTTCGGGTATATCCTCCCGAGCAGCGAGTCTGTGATATTCAGGCTATGATTCCGATCTTTCAGCCTCTAACCCGGGTTTCGGGCAGGGTGACCCTGCGACTACTGGGTCTGATGGCCTCCTGCATCCTGTTGGTGGATCATGCCAGATGGCATATGCGGGCTCTGCAGTGGGACCTGAGGTTTCAGTGGGCACAGCATCAGGGGAGCCTGTCCGATTGCGTCCAGATCTCGCAGGGTGTTGCGCTCCAATTGTAGTGGTGGCTAACAAACTGGGATTGGGTCAACAGCAGATCCCTCTCCCTACCCCAACCAGAGTTCACAGTGGTGCCCAATGCGTCACTTCTTGGATGGGGCGGCCACTTGGGGGAGGCGGATATCAGAGGCATCTGGTCTCCGGCGGAGTCCGAGCTCTACATCAAGCTTCTGGAGCTTTGGGCGATTTGTCTTGCACTCAAAGCATTCCTTCCCTATGTCTGGGTAAAAGTAGTGCAGGTGTTCATGGACAACACCACCGCCATGTGGTACTGCAACAAACAGGGCGGGGTGGGGTCATGGACCCTGTGTCAAGAGGCTCTTCATCTCTGGACATGGCTATAACATCCGGGCATATCGCTGGTGGTTCAACACCGAGCAGGTTCTCTGAACGCCAGGGCGGACAAACTCAGCCGCAGGTGCATGATGGATCACGAATGGCGTCTTCACTCGAAGGTAGTGCAAGGTCTCTTTCAGCAGTGGGGAGAGCCTTGTTTCGAGCTATTCACCACCGAAGAGAACACACGTCAGCAATTCTGCGCGTTGGAATTTCCAAGGCGGCACTCACTAGGTGATGCTTTTCGTCGCGAGTGGAGTTGCAGTCTTCTATATGCATTTCTACCTATATCACTTCTGCCCAGAGTGCTGAAGAAGATCAAGCGCGACCGGGCCCAAGTCATCCTGGTGGCTCCGGATTGGGCACGAAGAGTTTGGTATCCCGAGCTGTTACACGTGTCCATCGATCCTCTGATCCGACTGCCTCTTCAGGAGGATCTTCTGTCGCAGCAGCAGGGGAAGGGCCTCCACCCGAACCTGTCCAGTCTCCACCTCCTTGCGTGGAGATTGAGCAGCGACAGTTGATGGCCTTTGACCTTCCTCCTGAAGTCTGTGATGTTATCTTGGCAGCCAGGCGTCCCTTTCACTAACACGGTATACGCCTGCAGATGGAACAAATTTGTGGCATGGTGCACTGCAAAGGCTGTGGATCCCCTGTCTGCCCCTCTTTCTGAGGTTCTTTTGTTCCTCCTCTCTTTGGCCCAGCAGGGCTCTGCTCTGGACACTCTTTAAGGGCTTCCTCTCTGCCATTCTAGCCTTCCTTAGGCTTCCTGATCAGCCTTCTGTTAAGTCCCCTGTTGTAAATCTCTTCCTTAAAGGCATTACTCATCTTTTTCCTCCTGTTTCCTTCATAATTTCCCAGTGTGACTTGAACCTAGTTCTCACCTATCTTATGTGCTCTCCCTTTGAGCCGCTACATAATTTTCCTCGTAGGCTTCTGACCTTAAAGACTGCTTTTCTGGTTGCCATCACATATGTGCGCAGGTTGAGTGAGCGCCAAGCTCTTTCATTTAAACATCCTTTTCTGGCTGTTCATCCGGACAAGGTTGTCCTTCGAACTCGTCCATCCTTTCTTCCAAAAGTGGTTACTTCCTTCCACATTGGTCAGACCATCACTTTGCCCTCCTACTGTCTGCCTCCACATCCTTCTAAGGAGGAAGAGAGGCTCCACCATCTGGATCCAAAACTTGCGCTTTCCTTTTACTTGAATCACACAAAACCATTCCGGGTGGATGACCAACTCTTTGTGGGCTATGTGAGCGCTAAAAAAGGTTGGGCCGTACACAAACGGACCATGTTCTAGATGGGGCATTTTGTGTATTAAAGCTTGCTATTCTTTGCTAAGAAGGAGCCTCCAGTGGGACTTCGTGCCCATTCCACCAGGGCGACGGCAGCTACCACTGCTTTGGGATGGGGAGTCCCCCTCAATGACATCTGTCAGGCAGCTACGTAGGCATCTCGGCACACGTTCACAAAACACTACTGCCTGGACAGCCAAGTCCGGAGAGACGATTTATTTGGCTGTTCTGTTCTCCAGGACATTCTGGTGTGAACTTGGTTCGCAGACCCACCTCCGGGGTTGGTATTGCTGGGGTATCTATTCACAAGGTAAGGAATCTAGAACTAATTGTCTCTTTCAGATGAACAAGTTACTTCCCTTCAGTAACAATATATCTGTAAGAGACGTAGATCAGTTATAGATTCCTTACCGCCCCACCCATCCTCCCCGTTCTGCGAACTGACTTCTAAGGTTAAGGATTTCCTTTCAGGGCTCTAGTTTTGTGCACCAGTGGGCAGTGTCTTGCACGGCTCTGCGCTTCTGGCGTGGAAAGTCGTGTACAGAACTGACGTCCGCGCGCGAGGGCGGCGTCTAAGTAGCTGCCGCGATGTCATCCCGGCGACCAAGACGCCAACGACGAACGCGGAGCTGACCGACACCACCTTTCAGCGCGCAGGGGGTACTGCTGACAGAACATTCTCTGGATTCAGTCTGACGCCTGGGGGTAATTCACAAGGTAAGGAATCTATAACTAATCTGTCTCGTACAGATATATTGTTACCAAAGGTAAGTAACTTGTTCGTTGAGCCACACCCAGTCCCAAAAAAGGAAGGTACCGACACTGACTCATTCGTAAACAAACAATGTATATTATTGACCGCAAATAAGCTCTCTAGAAAAATACTTTGGCCGAATGTTCAAAATGAACCAAGGAAGCTAAAATGTCCAGTGCCCCCATGCCCAGTAGACAATTAGAAGAGCAGCGATGTACATTAAAATCCCCCATTATAAAAGGTAAACAATCGGAGGGACTATCCTGTCTAACATGCTCTAGAAAGTCTTCAAGGGCAGTTATATGCTCACTATCGTTATTCCTGCAAAAGGAATTCTAGAAATTAATGACCACCACAGTGGCACTCTTGGGGAAGGTTAGTTCAACTGCTAGCAGATGTGGGGATGGACTAAACAGGCTCCTAGTACTACAAGACAGTTTAAGTGATTTTAAAATGAGCGGACCTCCCTTAGCTTCTCCTGTGGTGGAAGGGGAAGCAGCTTTGGAAAAAGACGCAAAGCCATCCAAAACAATATCCAAAGCCATCCTAAACATCATTTGGAGAGCCTGCATCTTAGTACTTGCCATCTAAATGCCTTATGTCAAGAATTTGTTGGTACAGGCTGTTTTCCTTCCAGCCATGTCCTTTTAGGGAAAAAGTACTGGATTTCATGCGGTCTGTGGCGAATTCCTGCATTTTAAGAAACCGCCTCAAAAGAATGCATATTTTAGATTGCAAGTGGCTAAAAGTTTTAACAAAGTTCTAATTACATCTGGTTTTGAAATCGGACCTTTCACTTGTTAGTAGACTATACAAGCTTTCTGCTATGTACTACATTCTGAAGCAAACCCTAAAACTAGCCAGAAAAAATAATTTTCTTCTTAGATTTTAACACAAACCATGCTAATTGCTCAATGTTCACACAACACTTTTTTCTCCTGATTGAGTGTAATTTACACCCCACCAGCACCCATGTGCTCCAAACCCCCCACAAATTACCCCTAAAGATCACAAACCAACCAAAAGCAGTTGGTTTATACTGTTTGTGCAGTATAACCCAACTACTATTCTGCTTCAGTAACTGTACAATCAAGTGGCTGTAAGTGTAAACTTTCCACACTGTTAAATGGGTGCTTTTCCTGCTTATATTGTTTTTCACATCTGTAGTCTCTTTTGCTTATACAGAAATCATCTTGTTTAGTGTGTTATAAGTGCATCGTTCAGTGAAGTGGTGAAATGGGACTATCTGGTCCCACCAGAATCTACCTTAAACTAAATCTTTTAAAATCACACTTTCTAATTAACTTTCTTATTAATCCCAACACTGTGTGGTAAAGTTAGTGTCTTTGTAATACCCCCTTTAATTGGTACTGCATGTGAGACAGTGTAATTTGCTTTGTATTGCACATGTTAAGTGTACAGGAGGAGGTTTACCTTTTCAATTTTTGAACATATGAAGAAAATTAGCCCTCATATTTGTTGTGGAAGTAAGTATTTATTTACTTTCGATTGTGTATCGTAAGATCATCATTGGTAATCATAAACATTAGATTTGTACCTGAACACTTCTGGGTCCTGCTGAGATCTGAACACTTATTTTACCATACATACATATACCTTAAAAGAATACATGTTAAAAATAATTGCCCCCCAAGTGCCAAAAATGGAATAGAACTGTCATGTACCATCAAGCCATTTGGGAAAATTTCAAATGGTTTTCCATCCCATTAAAAAAAAATATATCATTATTCAAAACAAAAAAATGGAGGAAATAACTGTTTGCAGCATATTCCAACTTGCTGCCTATTAAAAACATTGGAAGCGTATCTGAAGTAAAAATGCATCCAGATTGGTAGTGGTCTTGTAGAATTATAAATACAGACGGGCTCTTAAAGAACCCAGCTAGCTTCCTAATCCCATCATGCCATGTGCTGCTGGAAAGCATTAGTTCTTTCTTTCTAATGCGGAGAGGGTCTTAGGATTCTTATAGATGTTTTAAATCCTGTTTTTCACAGAAATCTATTTCAGGACTCAATTTGCAATACCTTAATGTCTTATAAAGAGTTTCCTGACAGGAATTTAGCTTTTTTTGACAATATTTCTCCTCTCCCTTTTGACAAGCAAGCAATTTACTCTTGTCAAATATCTTAGCTATAGAATAAAAAATAACTAATGACCCACATGCATTTTGTCACTCTATCCAGTTCCCACACAGTTGCCCCATTTTGTCAAAAAACTTCCCAGCAAACCCTACACGACTGGGAGGACATTCACCTCAGAGGTAGGTTGTAGGATGACTTTAATATGCTGAAGATGAGTGGAATGCCATAAAATAGCAAGTCAATGGGCTCATTCAATAGAAACGCACATCTTTACCCCCAAGGATTTCACCAAGGTGTGATGCAGGGAGAAGAGTGGGGATAAGAACATTGCCACTTGAAAACACAGGCATCTGGCCCATTTGGCGTTGAGGATTTATTTAGTTGCTGCTTCCTTGCCGTCAAGTACTGACTCATTGCAAATCTCAAAACGACAGAGCCACAAGATTATGCCCTTTAGACTGCTTTGGCATCACTGTCATCTCCCCGCACGCCATCCGAGCATTTGCAATCAAGTCATTTCAGCTCCAAATACACTTTGCTATCAAGGCACTCCAAGTCATCTCCTAGGTCTTTGACGTCGAGGACTGAAGTCTACAGAAGAATTTGAATTTGCACTTCTTCTAAGTCTCCCCAGAGGGATCCTCCCTTACTCCAGCATTAGATATTTCTTAGATTCCCATGCTTGAATTGTTTCTGTCAATACATAATTTTTGCTTGCAAAAAATAATCCATCCCTCTTGCTGCTGCTGATGACCACCAGAGTTCTTATGTGCCAAGGAAAATAGTGAAAAAAGGATCAGCGCCAAACACCTCATCGTCTGCGGACCCATTGTCATCGATGAGCACTTCCATCATTATCTAAGCCATCATTGATGGTCATCTCCACATCATCGATGGTCGAATTCTCGTTGAAATCAACTTATTGCTTGTTACAACTTCGTCAGCAGACATCATGACTTCTGTCTTTGCAATGATGCTACAGAAAGTACTGTCTATGTCTGTGTACATCTTGCAGACTGTGGGTTTTGTTGAGTTTTCACATAATGTTTACTCAGCACCTGTTGTCACTTAAGGTACCGGAACACATGACGGAATGTGTGGAAAAATATGATGTAGAGGAAGTCATTTCAGATATTGAACAATTCCGGACAGCCTAAAATCTGCATCAGGTGAATGTCCATTATATGCCGGTTTATGACGCAGACCCAGCACCATCTTTATCTCCACCTCAACCAACAACAGCTCTACAGCTGCCCGCGCTTTCTCAGTAACCTCAGGCTATGGCTCCTCAGCACAGCAGCTTGTTCCCAGTCCACTTCACGCCAGATCATTTAGAATAACAAACTAATGATCCCATAGAGGATGAAAAATTTTAAAATAAGGTGGGACAGGTGGAAGAGGATATGGATTAAGAGGGTAGTAAAAAAGGAGATGATGACTCACTGTAAATTCTGTGGAAATGTACTGAGAATACTAAACACCAGTGAATGCCTTTTCAGTTCAGGTCTCTGCTGCGCAGGTTTGCTGAGTTACTGGCCTGGTTGCACATGAACATGAAAGCACACACGTGTGTAGGTGTAAGGGCTAAGCGTTTGAGACTGTGTCTAGTTCAACCCAAAAAATGCAACAGGGGCCGTTCCCCTGACGATATAAAAACCTGTCAAGATGGCTTTCAGTCTGAATTGTGTTCACCCACAGGAAAGCTAACAGACCTCTAGAAAGAACACTTACAGCACACTCCACCTTAAGTGGTTCTTTAACTCCTGCTTTATATGCTGGTGTGGCTCTTCATGCCCTTCGTCGAACTGTCAGAACAGGCACACATTCACCAAACACTACTGCCTGGATATAGATGCAGCAACAGATTCTGCAGTAGATCAAGCAGTTTCATGCAATTCTTTCAATAAGCTGAGCCTGTTTCCTGCTTTATTTCTGCTCTGCGACTGCCTTCTAGTTTTAATTTAGGGATGTGAATCTATGAAAGATTCAATGAGGGAGAAGTGTCAGTATGTTTCTTAGATTCAAACGTGACCAACCTGCCTCTCTGGTTAGAGGATCGCTGTTTTCTACCCAAAAACTCATGTTCTTTGAAAATATGACTAATTGTGGCCTATGGGAGTAATTGCTGGCGCAGTCACCTGTTTGGCTAAAGCTTGTGTGCTTTCTAATGATGTCAATTCCCTACTAAACAAACACTGTTCTAAGGGATGTGGCCATTTAAACATTATTTATTGCTGTTTTAATCTAGTGGGGATTCCCACCCTGACAATGGAGATTAATTTGAGCATATGAATTTATGTACAAGATAGCAACACTGTAGGTACAGATAAGTAACTTGTTTTTTATGGTGATACCACTTGAAGATATGGTTCATACTCCATTACAACTTTGAGTCTTCTCAAGCCTCCTTACGCAGTGGTAGTCCCAAAATCCTCTTCTCCTCTGTATCGCCGCTCCTTGTTGACCCTGCAAAGTATCTTTCTTTGTTGAGGGCTCTTCCAGTGCCAGGACTGAATTCTACTGAAATTACATAGGTAATTCTTTCAAATAAGAGCAAAATGAAGTGGTCAACTACTCCTCCTCTTTCACATTCTTCATCATTTTCTTCAGATTTGGAATTGGCTTCTTATGCTTCAGCATCTCTTTCTGGTTTGCGTTAGAAAGACTGTATATTTAAAAAGATTCCCTTTGAACTTTATTTATACACTTTTCTCAAGTAGCCATTGTCACAACACTCTGTCAGATCTATCACACGCTAGGAACAACTCCACTCAAGATATGAGAGACCTTGTATTCAATCAGATTTATTAATGTCTCAGACCTTATATTCAATCAGATTTATTAATGTCTCAGTAGTAAGATTCACAGCAATGAATCGTCACATATAAAATACATCAAGTAAACATGGTACCATATACGAGTTTAAAAACATATTCAAAAATACATGATTAAAACAATTGATATCTTATTAAAAAAACAACTAAAGAACACCATGCGGAAGGAAAATATACAGAGGCACTCAAGTTATGCCTTGACAGTGTTAATTTGTACCTTATGTGGACCAGATATAGCAGAGAACTGTTGTCCCTGATTTCTGTAATTCTTGTCCCATATCAAATTAAACCAAACTCTCTGCGTCGACGCGTTTCGGTGGAATAAAAAGATAAAACCACCTTCTTCAGGACTGACAATGATATTCCTTCCTTTAATCAATATCAATTAGCGTACCTTCGCTCATGGCGTGGTATTGTAGATGGCGGCAAACATCTAGTCTTCTAGGAATGGATATCAAAGTGGTGGCATGTGCCTCAGTATAATTAAGTGATAGCCTCGATTCACACAACTATCTCCACATTTGTGTGACGGATCTTTATATAGAAATGGACCCAGTTTTATCTCAGTCAATAGTTTAAAACACTGTCTTAAGCTTGAGTAGACAGGAAGGTACACCTTTTGTGTATGAAGATATTTTCTTAAATTATTTTCTGTTTCCAAAAACGATTTGAGTAGGCTCTATAGCTCTACACGTCGGAAGCCCTGGAGACCGTACAATGCGTCTCTGTTGCAGGTGGAAAATCCTTGCGTTAGAAAGAGACATGATACTCCGGGCAGAAAAATGTGTAGCACGGCAGATAGGACATTGAAAATAGTCAGGGCAACAGCACTCCTTGGGCGGTATGAAAGATCGTTATGGGAATTTTTAAAAATGTTTTCTTCAAGCTTCCCTGAGGAAAGAAAGATTTATTTATTTATTTATTTATTTATTTATTTATGTCAATTCTTTTTTATTTTTTTTAATTGTCAGTGAGGGCATTCTTGTCACACCAAAAGCGTATACTTGGATTTGACAGGCATAGCCTTCACTGAATACTTCCATAGTGTTGCAGGTTTCCTGGATTTTCTTTGGTCCTCATACAGACGAGGAAATGCAAAGAACGAAGGCAGAGACAAACTGTGATGGCTGTGAGCCTGGAAGAGCAGAAAAGAGAATTCAAGTCACAATACAAAGGCAGTTCCTCCGTTCTCATCAGCTTCAGAGAGTTCAGTGCCTTTCGTTGGCAGCATCAGAGCCAACAACAGTGCCACCCTCAATAGCCTCTGCAAAGGCAATACCTGAAGAGGAGATGATGAGACAGATGTGTATAACAGCAAAAGTATACAGTTTCAAAATCTCATAGTAATCAGCAGTGACTGGCCCATTTCCCATTCAGTGTACATCATTATGGTGGTGGGGAAGAATTACAAGCCATCTGAAAGAGTGGTGAGCCAAAGCCTAGTGGGTGCTGAATATTCTGTAAAGTAGTTGTGCTTTTCATTTCAAGGCATATCTTCCGTCTATACCTCTGAGAAAAATGTTTGTTAAAGAGAGATACTGGCTGTATTATGTGTAAAAGAGCCATAGAAACAGTCCCACCAGCGCAGAAAGTAAGAGACGACTACTTGAGATACTTCCTCATTCATAGAAGAGGTCCCAAGAAACGGTGCATACTTATCTTGAAGCTAAAGAAAGCAAACAAGTGGATGAAAATGGAGAAATTAGCATGCTGACTATTCATCAGGTTTCCCCATAACTAGAGGTAGAAAACTGGATGTGTTCAGTGGATACACAAATTGCATATTTCAAGATTACAGTATTCTAGGGGGACAGGACATTTCTGAGGGCAAACTTGCATTATCACTTCTTCCATGTGGCCGAAAACCTGTCCCCAGGAGGTTACCCAAGTGCATGACTATGGTATTGGAGTACTTCAGACCACAACAAAAAACAATCCACCCTTCTATGGGCCATTGGGAGATCAACGTCAGCAGCCTGCACGCTGTTCTGAAAGACATTTACTCTCATATCATTTGGTCTTCATGTGATTTTTAAAAAATCAATCTCCAGTGCAGATGCTGAATTACCCACAAGCCACAATGAATACCAACGTAAAGGACAGAGTGGTGTCCTTGTTAAAAAATGTCTGATCCTTCCGAAAAATTTGAGTCCTCCGGCAAGGCAGATATTGTCCCATCTGGGTTCTACTGCTTTTGTATATTTATTGTACCAAATGCCAGGCTATGCATGAGGCCTCTTCAGTTGTGCTTAGAGGATCAATTGGTTCAGAGTCATGGGAGATGGAAGGACAAGCTTCCTCTGTCACAGGAAGCAGTTCAGGCTCTTCAATGTTGGCATAATCCATGTAGTCTCTTAGTGTATACCTTTCAGTCAACGTGTTCCAACTCACTGCTATAAGGGAAGCATCCCGTATGGGCTAATGAGCACACCCAGAGAATCTGAGCATTCAGGGAACATGGACGGAAAAGGAAAGATTTTACCATCACCATGCTTGAACTCGGGGTAGGTCTCCTAGGCCAACAGCTTTCCTTTAATCTCTGATGACTGAGAGGATTGTGACCAAACCAGACTGTACTACGGCTTTGTGTTATCTTAACACACAGTGAAGCACCAAGTCAAGTGGGTAAAACCAGTTGCAAGTGGCTTATTGTGAGGGGCATGGTAATCACTGCAGAACATCTGGCAGTGGCACATAACAACCATGCAGATGCAAGCAGTAGTAGCTGCAAAGAATCTCACAGATAGGTTTGGGATAACAAGGTAGTAAAATACATTTTCAAAGAATGAGGGCATCCCTGAATAGATTTGTTTGCTACAAAAGGAAACATGAAGTATCCAAACTATGTCCCAGATACCCTGATCGAAAATATATGGGGATGCCTTTTTTATGAACTGGTCCAATAATGTTCTATGTTTTTCATTTGATCCCTCTGATCCCATAGGTGCTGATCAAACTAAAACAGTTAAAAAAAATAGAATTTTTCTCGTTCCCCTGGAGAGGAGAAGACAGTGGTAGTGTTCATATCTTTTTCATCTGTGCTTCACAGGTGACTTCCATACAAACCAAATCTTTTGACCCAATTCCAGGGCCAGGTATTCCATCCAGATTTAACGTTGTTGATCTTACGTTTATTGAATGTGTGTTTGAGCTTGCCAAAGGATTGCATTGACATTATTAAAGAGGCAAAAAAGCAGAGGATGAGAGCAGCATATTCCTTCAAATGGAAGAGTTTATAATCATGGCAACAGAAGACCCATATCGGTCATTAAGGATTTTTTGGAAGGACTCAAAAAAGGTATAGGTCTAAAAAGGATTTCTAATCTTGTTTGTAAATAATCTTCCCATTAACTTAAAATGTGGTTCTTGTGAAGATAACGGATTCACCTTACCTGCACACAAAACGTCTTTGCACCATATTTCGTGGAAGGTTGCTGTTCTTATTGGCATCACCTTTGTTTATAGGGTTAGCAAGATTACACATTCAGGAACCTTACAATGTGTTTCATTCAGACAGCATAGTTTTGAGAATCAATTCATCATTGCTTCCAAAATTGGGTTCACGGTTTCATGTAAACCATTCTATTTCCCTCCCAAAATGTTTTTAAAACCCTAGTTCCACAGCATATAATACGCTTCATACTTTAAGTATCTGTAGAGTTTTAAAGTTTCATTTAGACAAAACCAGTCTTCAGAAAATCTTTGCAGTTTTTTTTGTTAACTTGCGGTTCATTAAGGTTATCCAGCTTAGGCAGTTAATTTCCTGGTAGATTGTTTCATTACCTGCTTATGTACTAGTTGGATAACAAATGTTGTTCAGGGAGGTGCAAGGTCCTCTCAGCCGGAGGTAAAGTGGCCACATGGTTGAGAAATGTGCCATTGCTTGTCATTTGTACTGCTGCAATGTGTGTGTCTCCATAATTTAAAAAACAAATACCGTTTGGTCTCAGACGCCAAGGCAGATGCAGTAGTGTGCAAAACTACTTTAAAAATCTGTTTGTGTAGGATATCCTTCCTTCATTTCATGGATTCCTTTGCTGTCGGCTTGATGTTATTCAAGACACACTTTCAGGGGATGAGCTTGCTCTTTTAGATTAATGTTTGTGAGTATCACTGAATATGCTATGATGCAGAGGAGAAAGTTACTTACTTGTAATCCTAGTTCTGCATCACAGACATCTTCTTTGAAGTCTTAAACAACCCACCTCTCTTGAATTCCAGGCACAATGGTTGAAATGTACTTGAAGTTCTGTCTGGTAGTATTTCCAGAAGAAGTTGCTGGATTCTTAAAGGGAGCATCACTTTTTGACTTCTGCAAGACAGTTGCCTATCTGGCTACGTTTTCACTTTATCTTGCAGCTATTTTGCAATGTAATTTCGAGGCACGGACTTGGAATATGATGAAATAGGTTGTTCTCCTTTTTATTATAATTTGTAGTATTCTCTTACGTTTTAAAAATTGAATAGTTATTTCTACCATTTATTTCTGTCTGGTATACGTAGATATGGTAAAAGTGTTGTAGGATCCGTGCATTTGGAGCTGGGTATTCTAATGTTTGACTTCAGTGAAGGTACATACAATGCAAATCTAGGATGACAAGTAAGTAACTTTAATCTCTTTAAATTGCTTTTGATTTTTTGAGGTTTATTGTCTGAGCTGTGTTTCAAGAATGCCGACTGGCAGATTCTTCTCTTTCACTAACATTCATGTGACTCTCCTTCATAGTCTGTGCCTGGATGGCCAAATCAGTCTTCTTTAGTTTAGTGTTTTAATGCAGAATCCTTAAAAACAATGTGTAGCACTTAGGAAGGTGAAAAATCAGAATGCTGTGCTTTTCGAAGTTGTTTTTATGGCCTAGGTGGACCACCAATCTGTGAGTCTCTTATTATTTTCACCAGTTCCTGGAATATCTGTGGTATTAATTAAATAGGTTGACAAAACAACTTTATTAAATCGCTGTTAGATTAAAACAGTAAGCAGCAATTGTTCTGTTTCTCTTTTGGCATAAAGGATCCAACCTCTACTAGTTTGCATAACCAGAATTATTCCTACAGCACCTCATCCCACAAATGTCATTTGATTATTTGATGACCTCGCATGTTCTAGTTTCATTGGATCGCCTTCTATGTGCGTGATAGTTTCATATAATCACCCTCTGTGTCTGATTTTCGTTTGATCACCTTCCAAGTTTGTGATAGTTTAATTTAATCACCTTCTGGCTGTGTGTTAATTTAGTTTGATCACCTTCAATGTGCATGATAGTTTCATTTGATCACTTTCCGCGCAAGTGATGGTTTTACTCAATTGCATTCCATGTTATAGTTTTGTTTAATCAACTTGTGTGTTGATTTGATCTGATCTTCTCTCACGTGTATAACAGTTTAATTTAATAACCTTCCAACTCTGTGATAGCTTTATTATATCACCTCTTGTGTGATAGTTTATTTTGATCTCCTTCCATGTCACAGTTTAATTTGACCACCTTCGCCTGCAGAATACTTTAATTTGATCCCCATCAAAGTGATAGTTTAATTGAATCACTTTCCATATGCATGCTATTTTAATTTGATAATCTTCTGTTTGTGACCGTTTCATTTAATCACTTCACATGTTTTCTATTTCTTTTGAATTGCACTCAACTTGTTTTTGTTTAAACTTATGTTTAAACTGCATGGTGGTGCGCTCACCATTTTAACATTTCTTGAATTTTCATATAATACACATTTATTGAAGTTTCCAAATTGACTTAATATTGTGTGTTTAAAGTTTAAGTTAAACGACTGAACACATTTAACCCAGAGTAACAGGCAGGGATGTTTGAATTGAACATAGAAACAAGCCATCCTTACTTCACAGGCGAATGTTTGCAAGTTAACAGTTCGATACTAACAGTATTTACACTAATTCCTTGACTAATTCTCTTTCGCTTTCACTGGATTCCTTCGGTTCATTGCCTCATATGTTTATGGTGAGTCTGTCTTTAAATCCTTTGTGTTAATATATACTCTGAGAATAATTTGGTGTTTGTTTTAGACTTTTGCTGCTAGCACATGGAGCCCTGTACATCATTTGGAATCACTAACCGCAGCATAAAAATATGAAATGAATAGTGGTATTCTGCTTTCCTTCCCTATATTGACTCGTTTGGTCTGTTGCATGCTGAGACACAGCTTTATAGATTAGTTCAAAATTAACGTTTTTTTCTTAAAATATTTGGAAAGAAAAGCTCATGAATTGTCTCTTTAGTGAAAATATGATATTTTTTTTTAAAGCGACCTGGCTACATTGTCGGACTTAAAACAGTTTATTTTAGAAAGTTAATAATATTGAAAATATTTTTCTAAACATGTTTTTGTATACTTCAAGGTCAATCCAATATGCACGCGTATCTGTTTTTATCAATTATGGCAAAAGAAAAAATCAAACTAGACATTAAAAAGCATTTTTAACATTTTTATTATTTTCCAATGAACCTTATACAATGGAGCGAGTTTCAACTCCTGGCACTTTAAATATCACAAATCACATTTTGTATTTCTTTATTTGCCCAGCACAACAGTACATTCACAAAATCTCCTGCCATGTGCCCTACCCATTTGTATCGTTTTCAAAACAAACTCCCTGTCCCATGTACCTCTGCCTGCACTACAACCAGTCTCTCCTACATTTCCCTCCAGTCTCTGAAATCTTCCTGCACTTTCTTATCTGTACAAACACTTTTCATACGCATTTCCTCAGCCAGCATCCATTAGTTCGACTTTTGTACCACCCATAAAACAATGGGGCACTGCTTTGCCTCAACTGTATATATATGCCTCTTTGCAAGGAACATGGAAAAGGCAACAATTGTATATCGCATTTCCCTTTTTTAGGTCTTGACTACAGATTGCTTTTGCTGTCTGTTGTCCAGACCTACTTTTTTTTCAGTATACATAGTGAGACCTTGTGGACAGCCCATTCTCATGGCTTGTTCCATACCTCACTTCCCTGCTTCTGACTCAATGGCTTTTCTCGGTATTCTTGTGTTTGTCCCGCCCCGGAGAATTTGCTCTTGGGATATTCTGACTGGATGAGTTTTATCATTCCACTGCTGACGTCAGGAAACAGTTTTCCTTTTTTTAATGTTTGGGTGGCTTTTGATGTTTAGCGCTCCAAAGGAGTGCATAGGCTTGTTTTCCTCTTGTCTGTCCAGTTGCTCCCTCCCACACGCCCATCTTCCCAATGTGTGTCAGTTCCACGTTGCTCCACTGGACTCATCTCACTTTCCTTTTCGGTCTATGACTTAACACCTCCCTCCTGCAGCAGCTCTCTCTCTCTTTCTGCTTTTTTTCTTCATTACTCACCACCCATTGCCCCCTTCCTCCTCTTCATGCCACCCTGCCTCCCAGCTTACCTCTCACCCATCATCCACATCCAGCTCAATATGCTATCATATAAATATAAGTACCAGGTGCTGGGTACTCCTGTAATTAAAGTGCCAGCGCATGGTGTCTTCCATTCCGCTTTTACCTATGACATTTTATGGCCATGTGCTGTTTTCACGGAGTATGGTCAAGCACTGGCCAGGCCCTGCATAGGGAGCAAAACCAGGTGCTACTGGGGTATTGCATACTAAATTAACAGAAAGAGAATTGCCCAGCTCATTGATTATGTAGTAGCCTGACAGGCAGCCTCTGCACAGCGGGCTCTTGAGTCACGGTATCTCAGGACGTTGAGCATTGGGTTTACAATGAACAAATAAAGAAATGAAGCAATCTGAGCCTTACTTTATTTTTGTGCACTAGAGACCATACTCTACTTAAGGCACACAGTCCCTGTTAGCATTCCAAAGCACTTTTAATGAGCTGCGCCCAGTGCAGACTGGGTAACTGAACCCTACTACATGTAATGCCCCGCCAAAGTCTTATGATTATCATAGGACAGAAGCAGTGCATTATCCTTTGTTTAACAAGGATCTCAGTTTTACTTTAAATCTAGCTGGTATACGTTTCAAATTAGTCACATTGTATTACAGTCAATAAAAGTTAATGTAGGGTGCATCTCAAATATTTTGGAATACATATTAATTACTATTTTTTATTTCACAGCAATAACTATCTCACTCCTATAGCAGCAATATTATCTAATTGAGTGTGTCGATGAGCTAAGAGCTGCAAATTTTCCTGACACTGAAAAATATTTTGTTATCTTCCTCATTTAAATTCCCCAGATGCATGGAATACGTAACCATGGATGAATAGTGGTGTTGTAAAGAAATTGTATAGTAGGCAAGCCTTTACAATGCATCCCAAGCATTCCAAGAAAAGCACCAATGTAAAACCTTCTGTTAATCCAATTATAATGCTCACTTACCATTATGCAACAAACTAGCCTATAATTGTAGACTTACTGACCTCTCTTTTGTGGCCCCTCTGCTTAATATTTTAAATGTATTGTCTGAGGCGGCAGATTAGAAGAAGTAATACATTGATTCCAATAAAAGAGTGATACCATTAAACCGAAATATAGTAAAAACCACAAATATACTGTAAACAGCAACTTGAATGGGTTCAGACATTATTCTTAGAAAGATTTAACTTCAGCACATTAGCAGAGATGCATTTCTCTAAAGGGTTGAACATGTAGATTAAATAATTGCACAACATTCGAATTCATCCTTTTCTGGATTGGGTCCCTGAAGGCTATTATTGACAGGAACAAATAGCATTACATGTTCAATCCACCCTGTCAAAGTAA
Source organism: Triturus cristatus (assembly GCF_964204655.1). Taxonomy (NCBI): domain Eukaryota; kingdom Metazoa; phylum Chordata; class Amphibia; order Caudata; family Salamandridae; genus Triturus; species Triturus cristatus. The sequence goes on from NC_140591.1 coordinate 1,392,341,836, forward strand.
CAAAGGTAGTCATCCAATATAATCTGATTGTTGACCAGTTGGCAAATATATTTGGCCTGCCTGCCATAAAGTGAGCTCAATGAGGGCACCCTATACAGCCAGAAGTTTGGTTAAGCCACTTGGAGACCCTGTTTGGTATCGCGTACCAATCATACATTTTCTTGTGGTGTTGTATTTTGTAGCAGTAGTAAGCTTTTGCAAAAAGTGTGCACTCTTAATGTCAAGCAGTGTTGACTATCACTGGGTAAATGTTTTGAAAATACTGATAAATATTTTATTGGCTAAAAGAGCCACACTAACAGATGCAGTTCAGTGGGTCAAGCTAGACCTTGCTTCCATTGTTGGCCACACAGAATCATAATTGCAAAGATAGTATAATGATCCCTTGAAACATCTCATGATGGTGAAATGTTCCAAAGAATATTTCTAGACTGAAATATGTTTCACTTGTCAAAATGTCAGGCCACTCCATCAGAGATTTAATATGTTCAAATGACCCCACTATCCCAGCTTGCCATGGCCTGGGTCAAGAAATATAGTTTCACAATACTACTCATCTGTGTAGGTGTAGCAAATTCTCTGTGTACTCCACAGCTCATGGCTGCACACTGGCGACTACAGATACCAGAAGGTAGAGTTTCAAAAGTAGAGTCTCAGAGGGCCAGCAATCACACCTTAGAGTTAGTGTTTTAACCACCATTTAACAAGTTGGTTTCATCACTTCTTGATTGCCCTTTCACTCCAAATTGCTTGCATTTTATGCCGATCTTCTAATATTGCTAACTTAGACAACTGGTTTTCACCTACCACTTTGACAAATTCACCCATTTCAACGGCTTTTAAAATTGCCACCACATCCCTGTAAACCCTGGCTTCAGGAACTATAGTCATCAATATTTGAACACTGTAAAAATATACTGTCTTGAGCAGTATTGATATTGCTCATATAACTATTAAACAAAATAAACGCAAAATGTTATCTGCCTGGTTTATCAAGGAGCTGAACACCTAAAAATGATAACTACAGTCTGGTTAAAGCATGTTTCTAGGACTACTACAATCTCCAAACCCTCAAACAAAGCACAAATTGTATGCTGTCAACATCATCCAATTTCAAGCATTCCGTGCTCCATCCACCCATTAGAAATTGTAGATAAAAGTAATTGGGCAGCATTGGTCACACCAAAAACCATAAAAACATTTCATGTGATTCAACCTATGATATCTGGGTTCTTTTTCTGACAGGTATGTCAAGTTTTTCATTATAACTCTTGTTCTTCTTTTATGTTCATGCTTCAGTAGTTCTTCTGTACACATAGCAAAGACAAAATATTGGTACAAATATAAAAATCAAAATTCTAAGGCAAAAGAAAGGCTAGTTAGTGTAAAATGAAAGGGCAATGTTCCAGCAACAAGTGTCTTAAAATATAAAGTTAGATTATTGATTAAATGTATGATGAAAGAATGTTGTGCATTTTGTGAGGAAATATTTCTCCTAAATTATTCTTGTACCTATCTCCCTCTCTCTCAGGGTGGAAAGCTGAAAGACGGGGCTCGTTCTGTGACACGAACCATTCAGAATAACTTTTTTGATAGTTCCAAGCAGGAGGCCATTGATGTTTTACTATTGGGTAATACCCTAAATAGCGATTTAGCAGACAAAGCACGGGCTCTCTTAACAACAGGCTGTTTACATGGTATGTGTTTTGTTTGTTTTTGTATTCTTGGGAAAAATTGTGCTTAAGTAGTAGGCAGAAAACTGATTATCGGGATCAGCTAACAAAAAGCCAGGTCATGAAGCAGAATTACTTCTGGTGTAACCCAAATACGATTCCAGTCCTTCGGACCTATAACAGTTGTAAAACCTGTATATACATGTTGTCTAGAACAAGTTCCCTTCTGCTGGAAACAATTATTATTGGAAAATCTAGTTTTAACTTTATGCATCTAATTTAGTGTTAACCTGAGTTATAGGCGAGGTTAATGACTCCTGATTTTGAGACAAGCATGTTATATTTACTATATCAACCACCCAAATAAATTACTTATTTATGTTTACTTTGGTTACAAAACAATATGGCATCCCAATGGTCTCGTTCCTCTCTTGCACCCCCAATGATACCTATATACTTTCAGGTGCTTGTTACCCCTCATTCTGCTTCAATTTGTAATAGTTTACAGCTGCAGCTTTAGATGTTGACAGAGATATGAGACCTGGTGCTATTAAATGTGAGCTTTGGTATAGTATTAAGTTCTTTAAGAATGTAGAGGATATAAAGACATGCATGCAAACTGAATTGCATCATGAACAGCGTAGTTCCAATGTTTCAGACCCTTATGTGACCCTGGAGTAGAATGTTTTTGCTTGTGACAGTTTCTATTAGTCATATTGATGTCTGTGACCATTACAAGAGCTACGCATTTCTAAATGTAGAGAAAGTGAAAACGAAACAAACTAGTAGTATTGTGAAACTAATATTTTCTAACAAACAACTCTTTTAACAAAGCATGAATTGCATACTATTACTTGTGTGTGGAAAGTGTTGTGAAGGCATTTTAAAATGACCAAACTGTTCTTTGTTGAATTACTTACTATAATTATTTTACAGTTTTATTATGAAAGGCCAGATCTGTTCTGATGTTAGAAGTTTTTGTAAGTCTTCCTGTCCCAGGTTTAAAACATTCAGACAGATGTACTTCAGACAATATTCCCATACATTTTGAAAGTGGAAATCTGCTCCGTTTCGGCAGTATTATTTGTTTTGCAACCATGATGACTGTTTGGAAATCCAGGTGAAATATTTAGAATCTCTTGGAGTCCCCCTCATGGCAACTCTTCTGTGCCCAGTTTCCTTTCTGTGTCGTGAATTTGTGGTATTTTATTACATCACACAAATCTCTCCTCCGTCCTGCTTTGTCCCGATGCCCAGGTCTCTTCCTTCCTATCAAACCTCACCCCATGTGTTTCTGCCTTGCCACAGTGTAGGAGAGAGCTTCTCCTTTGTTGGCCGAGTTCCACTTCTGGAACATTTCTGAGGCAGTAACTCATTTGAGCTACGATTACAATAAATGTGTCCCACTGTCTCTGCCAGCAGTGTTGATAGCCCATTTGTTTTCTTTTGAGCTATAATCATTAGTATGTTTACAAAGAAAAACATTTCATGAAACCTATCAGAGCTTCAACGTCTTAAATACCAACAACTGTAATTTAACTTTTTTTGCTGTCTTAAGAAATGCAGTTACCATAGTAAAATGAAGATCGTACTTTCATATCGTATAATATTTAAGCTGCTCTTGTTTAGGAGATAGAGGGTGGGAAGACTGTGCCTCTCTGGAAATGCAGTCAGGATGTGGATTTCCTGCTCATACAATTCCTCCCTATCTGTGGGTCCAAACACGTATCAATTTTCTCTATACAGCCACCTTGACTTGTGTGGATATATAGGACTAAGCCTCACGCAGGTGGAAACAGAAACTTTAAACCATCAAAAAATAAATTATTATCCTGGGCATGGAAATATCTATTTGACATCTTGCTCTTGCAAATAGTTATGGATTGCAGCCAGTAGATTCATCCTCTCACTGGGCCTGAGTCACAAAATGCACTTTGTAGCACATTTTGTAATACTACAAAACAAACTTCAAATTGCAATTCACAAGCTACATGTGGAATTTTACCCCTCTGCATTACCTATACTTGTGTGTGCCAAGTGCTTAATCTCAACTGTGGAGTCTCTGTGCACTTTATTATAAATTTTAGTAGGGAATGTGGGTGGAACTGGAGGGAATGGGTGGAAAAAGGGGCAGACGTAGTACAAAAGGGTATTGAATTAGGAAGGAGTAAGTGGGGTTTAGAGAGGGACAGGGAGGAGTTTAGAGAGGGACATCAGCCACCCACACACAAGTAAGCTATTTGCATTACTCTAGGGGTGGAGACATGTAACTTACACTTTTGTTGTAAGTTTACACTCGGGGTGTGTGAATACTGAGAGTAGTAATCTTACTCCAAAGTGTAAACTTACTCAAAAGTGTAAGTTACATTTGTGTTAATCAGGTCCACTGAAAATAAGTATGGATCTCGATGAACGGAACTAGAATACTTGATGCTTTGTTGGCTCTTATGTATCCTTGCTTCAGATATTTCACAAGTGCTAGTTTGTGTTCTGTTGGATACTTCTACTGCTTCACCTCTTGAACTCTTCTATGTGCCAGACTTGATCTGAAAACTTTTCCTGCACTAGATCCTGCACCCCGGCAGGTGGCACCACAGGACTGCGTAGCAGGGTCATCCCACCTCTGGAAGTGAAGACCTGGAACTGTATATAGGTGCCACCCTTTAATGAAGATGTGGAGCTCTACTCCCAAACCTTTGGGCCGTGTTCGACTCCTTAAAACCTACTTTGACACTGTGCATAGGAAAACTGTCCCCTCCGAAGCCTGCAGGCTTTAAACATTCCTGGGCCTGCCAAAAACAAATGTTGATTACGGACCCTGCACAATTTTTGTTTTTTTTGCTTAGGTTTAAAGCATGACTTGAAGTTCTGCAACAAGTGCTCCTTCATGCACTCTAGCGCTATCTGGGAGAGTGAAGCAAAACTGTGTTACCTACCTCAAGAAGCTAGGTCTGTCATGTTGGAAGTCCCGAGCTCGCTCAAGGTCTAATATCTCAGCACCGGTGGCCATCCTCAGGTAAGTCCACGGTGACGAAGAAAGACTAAAGTCTTGATGCAAGCACAAAAAATATAAGTGAGAGTCCATATCTTCCTACTGCACCTGTTCCAGGGAGAGGTTGCGCAGTTGCCGTTCTAAGGATCTGACTCCATCACCATCATTGAACTCTGTTCCCATCATTGTAGCTGAATTTCCCAGGCCATCGTCAACAATTCAGAAGGTAGTTGCCTTCAAAGAGGCAATGTTGCAGCTTTTTCTAATGATTGTGTGTGGCCCTGGAGCGTCTTTAGGCCCAATTGATTTGCCTGAGCCTCTAGTTTGGGAGCCATGCTGGACCTGGCTGACCCTGTTAGGCCTCTGCCCGGCCAAGATGCACTGAGCTACACTTCCACGCCTTTGCCAAAGGTCACACCAGTTTCATCTGACCTTGGTTCAAGCGTTACCGGTTCCGGATTTAATACTAACACTAATTTAAGATCTCAAGTGGAGTTTATCTACATCTTCACCAATGTCTTAGAATTAAACAACCAAGCCCAGCCCCTAGTCTGTGAAGACTCCTCTACAATGTTCTTGCCTCAGTGCTGGTATTGCAGAAGCTTGAAACCTATTTGTGGATCTGATTCAGAATCTGTACCAGACATTCCCTTATAATAAAGGCCACAATGAGGAGGCAGACCATTTGACACCCCCCGACACCACTGCTACATTGATGCTGGTCTATACTTACACTAGCAAAATGCAAGTGGCCTTGAGATGTCTCCTAAGACTGAGTTGGACTTAGCATTTGATCTCCCTACCAAGGAGAGCGCCTCTTTCTCGGTAGCAGTTTGCAGAGCCTCAGAGGTGCTAGAGTTGCAGCTGTCTGCTGTGGAGATTAAGGTAAATTTGCTCACACATGTTTTGCAGCAATGTCCTTCAGCTTCTGAACCGCTGCTGTCCTTCAATGAGGCCTTGATGGAGGCTTTGATGGCAACCTGGTCAAAGCCTTGCTCCGCGCCGCCAGTGAGATTTTAATGTTTCCACGTGTCATAGGCCTGCCCTGGGAGAACCCTACTACCTTCTGTAGTGTCGTGTGAATTAGCAATGACGGAACCCTTTTGACTCCTGATGGACTCTGTAGAACTGTGATGTAAATGTTCGAGCGAAGTGAAGCGAATGCAGGTTTAGAATGTTGCGTTCGCAGTTACACGCAGACGAATAAAGAAGTGGTATACTAAGCTCTGTGTGTGGCGTAGTGATTAGCGGGTACCCAGGCCCGGGAGGAAGCTGCAACTGGTGACAAGGATGTGATAAGTAACCCAAAGATTGACAGTTCTCTCCCAGTTTGGTCCAGCAAACTGCCATGTGTGCCTCAGTCGAAGTGCCAAATTGGCGTTTGGCGTATGTATAGTCGAAGAGCAACTCCAGCCAGTGTGACGCATTTAAAGATAATGAAAGCCTTACTGAGAAGTCTACACATCGTTGGTTAAGAACCTGCTAGGAAGGCTGTAAAGAAACCTAAAGCTATACATTATATGGAGTGATAACGTTAAAGGCGGATCAACCAGGTTTTGAAAGACCAGTAAATAGCGACAGCAAATTGCAAGATAACGCTGCGATCAGAAGGGATGCAAGGTAGAGGTCAACCAGGTGTCAGATAGTACAAAGAGACGCCTAAATGCAAAGTGAATCAGATGCAAGAAACGGTCATCTTCTTACCAAAACTGAGTACAGAGGGTCATCATACCACAGCTTTGTGAGAAGTGGCCCTAGAAGAAGTGCCCGCAGTTGTGTTTGCGTCCATACACAAAGCTGCACATAACCAAAGCTGCTGAGTGGGGCTCAGAACAACTCCATCACAACGGTGTTGAATATCCCGCCGAAAAATAAATCCTACAGGATATAATGTATATTTATATTTTGGCAGACGGGATATCCTTCACTGTTGTGACGGAGTTACCCGTCTGCCGAGATCAAAATCGGGCCCTAAGTTTCAGTGTGCGATCAGCTGCAGAGCTTTTTCACAATGTCATTCGACGTATCATACAGCCTGTCATGGATGCTTTCAACTATAGTGATGACATATTGGATTTTGGAGCTACACAGACGGAGCATTATAAAGCTGTCACGCAAATGTGGTGTTTACTTGTTGATGCAGGTTTAACTTTGAATGCTAATAAATGTGTGTTCCATAAGACAAAGCTAACATTCTTTAGCCATATCTTTTCTGATGGGGGTATGACACCCAATCCAGCTAAAGTGCAAGTGTTGTCAACTGCTAATCCCCCACAAGATGTTTCCATTTTGCGTTCATTCCTTGGTATGGCCTGCTACTGTTCTAGAGACATACACAACTTTGCCACCTTAAGTGCTCTGTTGTGAGACTTGACGAAAAGAATGTTTAATTTAGTTGGTCACGTGAATGTGAGCAAAGTTTCAAGAGAATCAAAAAAGCTATTGAAAGTGCTACTGAAATGGCATACTGTGATCCAAAGCTTCATACAGAGGTTGTTGTTAACGCTAGCCCAGTTGGGATAGGCACAGTCCTTGCACAGCAGACATCCAACTGCTCAAAGGCATATTGTGACATATGCAAGCAGAAGTTTGTCCCAAACTGAACGTGCTTATTCACAACCAGAGAAAGAAAGTTTAGCAGTGGTGTGGACTTGTGAACATTTCCACGTATTCATATATGGAAAGCCTTTCACGCTAGTGACAGATCATCAAGTCTTATTGACCATCTTTGGACATCCAAAGGCCAAGATGTCTTTCATTGAATGTTGGAGTCTACGATTACAAGAATACAACTGCACAATTGTGCACCGTCCAGGTAAAGTTCAAAACCCTGCTTACTACTTCTCACGAGTACCTCTACATTGCCATGGTACCCCTTCCAAGATTGCTGAAGCCTACACAAATATCATTGTTAAATTAAGCACACCAGCTGCCATTTCGTTGGAACCAATTGTCACTGACCTGAGTCAAGATAGTAACATGTTAAAACTAAAAGACATTATTACACATCAGTTTTGGAACCAGCACACTGCCTCTTACCAGTAACAGAGAATACCAGAAGTTTAAAAATGTCAAAGATGAACTGTCCATCACTCAAGAAGGTGTTATCCTGAAAGGTTCGATAATTGCTATTCCAGAGAGTCTGTGACAACAGATAATTGAAGTCGCCCATGAAGGACATCGTGGAATCGTTGCCAGAAAGCGAGTTCTCCAAGACCGAGGGCCTAATTTAGATCTTAGCGGATGAGATACTCCGTTACAATAATGCATTTGTGATACGGCGGACGGGATATCCATCACGTTTGTGATGGAATATCCCATCTGCCAAGATCTAAATCCGGCCCGAGTTTGGTTGCGTCGTCTTGATGAGAGATTTGAAAGACCATTCAAGGCCTGTCATCTATGCAACACACCTTAAACATGTCAGAGTTGCCAAAGCATGTATGGGAAAGAACACCATTGATTCCTTTGGTTCTCTTGACAATGGACATCACTTTATGGTAATTGTTGATGAATAGTCCAGTTTTCCATTGATAGAAGATCTCTCATCCATCACTCAAGAAAGAGTCATCGAAAGATTAGACGGCATCTTGGCGACATGGGGTGTTCCTGTGATCTTAAAATCTGACAACGGCCCACCTTTCAACAGTCGAGAATTCTGAGACTTTCTCAGTTATCTTAATAAGTCATAAGGTTTTGTTGAGCGCACATGTCACCTGGAGGGGTCTCAAAGCGCTATAGCGAATGCAGGTGAGGGCGAAGATAAACGGCTGACGGGAGAAGGTAGAGCAGTCAAAAGAACCAGGTTGTGAGCTTCTTTTGAAACGGTTTGTGATCAATGATCGTACGAAGCTGCAATGGAAGTTCATTCCAAAAGAGCGGAGCTAGATGAGAAAAAGATCTACTGCCGTTCCTAGCGGTGCGAGCCCTGAGTGGAGTAAGAAGATGTTTAGTTCCTGACCTAAGATTCTTTTTAGGTAAATACCAATTAGGTTTATTGGCCAGATAGCTTGGCCCATTTCCATGCATGGTCTATGTACCAGAGAGATGATTTTTAAATGAATTTGTTTCATAATGGGGAGCCAGTGAAGAGCTTTCAGACTGGGTGCAGACTGGGACTGTGATGGAAGATTTAACACCAGTCTGGCGGTGGTTTTCTGCAAGACTAGGAGTCTGCAGAAAAGCTCTTCTTTTATGAAGGCCATCGGAGCATTTCCATAGTCAAGACGACTAATAATTAGACCCTGAACAAGCGTTTTTCTTGATTCTACTGGAATCCATTGAAATATCTTATGCAGACTTCGCAGGTGCTCATTATATGGTTTACATGGTCTTTCATATACAGCTTCTCATCAATTTTCACTCTAAGGTTACGTCCCCTGGGTTTAGGAGATGTACAGGAGCCATGGTTCTGGGGCCACCAGTTCTTAGACCAGATGTGAAGCATCAGAAGAGCACAACTATGAGGCCACATGCTAATGGCCTTGTCGGACATTCTTGAGTACTCTTAAGGAAGCTGTACAGTGGCTGTATTGGAAAAGCTCCACCTTAAAACTTTCTTGAATTTTGGTCTTCAAACTTACCATCGGACCCCTCACTCGCCCACAGGTGAAAGCCCTGCAACCTTAATATTCGGGAGAGCCATGGCGACCACGTTACCTCACTGGACTAACTGGACCTACAGCAGATCAGGTACTGAGGAAGAAACCTGTAAAAAAGTCTTGGATCGTTAAAGGAAAATGAAGGCCTGTACAGACAAGTGCCGACATACAAAAGACGTTACATTCACTAGAGGAGATCGAAAGCTTGTCCATCAGCCGAAAAATAGAAATCTGATGCTCCCTTCGATGCTGAGCCATTTCATGTTGTGACCAGCAAAGGACACATAGTCCGACAACGTCCTGTAAAGTCCATTATGCGAAAATCCTTGCATGTCTGACTTGTGGCTCATCGCTCGTTAGGCACTGGTGTTAATGTAGAGATGGCGTCTGAAAGGACAATTGAAGACCCCTGACTGCTGTTTCCACATCGCCAACGCAGATCATCAACACTTCGACTGCCTGTCCCAATTTCTGAATACACAGTCAGGACGTGTGATCAGAGCGCCACAAAGACTCATTGAAGAGTTATGAGTGTATATATTTGTAAAATATGAAAATATTAGAGGGGGAGATGTATTGTCATGTGAATTAGCAATGAGGAAACCCTTTTGGCTCCTGATGAACTCCGTAGACCTGTGATGTAAGCGTTAGAGCATAGTGAAGTGAATGCAGGTTTAGAATGTTGAGTTTGCGGTTACACGCAGACGAATAAAAACGTGTTATACTAAGCTCAATGTGTGCCTTAGTCATTAGCGGGTACCCAGGCTGGGGAGGAAACTACACCTTCCACATGGCTCTGCTAGACAAAGGGATTCAGAAATTCATTCACTCAGACGGTTCATAATGGACAGGATGTGGCCAAGTACGTTATGTGGTTTCTGGACATCATAGACTGTTTTTGCCTTGCGAAAGGCACCATAGTTGTGGCTTATCGCCAAGCCTGGATATGAGTCAAATTTTTTACCACTAATATGCAGATGTCCCTGATGGATATGCCTTTTAATGGGTTAAGACGTTGCATAGAAAAGGCGGACTCTGTCTTGGAGCACTTTAAAGATAGGCAAGCTATGACTCTGTGTGCCAGCCAGCCAGATAAAAACCATAACCCTGCCCCTTACCAGCTACAGACGACCAAAGGATGGGAAATCAGAGTGGTATGGTACCAGTCGTAGAAGGTAACAGAGAAGAGGACTAATTCCCTTGCTGATGGCCACGGCCCCTCCCAACACCTTGTGCCCCAGAGCCACAAAAAGGCTGAGGAGCTTATTGAACAGGTTGTGATTGCGGCCTCTAGTGATAGGCAAGGTACCTCAGGTAGCCTCAGAACTTTCGCAGGATGGAGACAACTAACACAGAGTCATAGCTTGCCTATCTTTAGAGGTCAACCACATAAAAGCTGGACCTACGTATGGTACAGAATAAATGGCTCCGCCTAAACAGAGGGAGACAAAAAATATATAGAGGACAAGCATAAGCCACCCATTCGTAGCTTAATCAAAAGTAAAGGGTCCAAACGTCATATTGAGGTTTCAATTATCTCCTTCAAAGGACCATCATTTCTACTCAAAATAACGTACTCGTTAGAAAGAGGACAATAAAAGAAGTTATAACTAGTACATATAAAACACAACTAAGTGATCTCAAGCAGTGATACAAAACTCAATTCTCCTTAAAATTACCAATAGAATGGAACAACCAATCTTCGGAATACAAATCTTACCTCAGAATGAGGGGTTCAGAGCTTCATAGGTAAAGGAGTAGCAACCGGACCACTGGAACGGTCCCACTGTGGCAAAGATATAAGCATCGCAAAGTATCATGCTATACAACATGTGAGTGAAATACTCTATCTCTATCAAGAGCGTGAGATGTGTTTGCTCAAGGTGGTTGATAAGCTACTTTGTGCCAATCGGCTCACTCCTCATAAAGGGCTGTCATGTGAAGTGCTGTGGGCTAAGTCGTCTAGTACACTGTGATAGCGGTTGGTGTCCAGAAATGGCGGTGATAAGCATGGAAATCCATGGCTGTGAAATAACATGATATGACAAGGACTGCCGCGGTGGAATGGCAAATACTCGTACAGGTTTTTTAAAAATATATATACTCCAGATCGTGACTAAATCTGATGTCTATCGAATAATCCTAACACGATGTGCGAGGTTGATAGGAGGTGTGTTTAATGTTGTGGTGGGCCTCCGTCTATACGTGCATAATAATATACTAATTCGTGAGTAGTTGCTCCTTAAGGGTAGCGTGTTGCGGCCAAAACCGACCCCTAAGTCGAGTTCGTGGTGCACGTATCACCCACGGCTAGAGTTCCGGTAAGGACTCGGTGGCCAAACCGACTTATACGTCGAGTGCATGGTGCTCGTATCACCTACAGTTAGAGTTCCGGTAGGGGCTCAATGGCGAACATATTGCAAGCAGTTAGCGTAGTCAAACACTTACCCAAACGCTGGCGGGGGGCAGGCCAAAACAGGACGTGTCTGCTCCTCACCTGAATATTACCGGTGTTGGATTCACTTCCTGTATTTAACCTAAAGTCGATGGCGTGATCTCGCGAGATTGCGGAGGGCGCCATTTTGTCACAGGAGGGTTGCCTGACCTTGGATATCGAACCCTGTAACGAACTAGTTGATGTGGTACACGGGAGATACATACGTTGAAAGGCAACGTTATGTCTTGGTAGACTATTAAGAAGGAGACAATCGATGCACACGGATCTGGATATTGAGACTGGTATATTTTAAACCTAATAGGAATATGGGTTACTGGATGTTATAGGTAACTGTATAGTCAATAGTGAACCCGCATAGAACCCATATGGTGCTATCCCTTACAGAGGTTGCAGGGTGTATAATCAGGAAATGTTACAAAACTGTCCAGGGCGGGAATGTAAATCAGTGTAAAACATAATTTATGTGTAAATAACACAAGGTGTAATTTTGTGATGACAATCAGGGCGTATGAACATGTTGGTGTATATGTTAGTTCTATGTACATATAGAGACATGGGTAGTGTGGTACCATTGGAGTCCATGCACCACAGTCTTGTTAGTGGAGGTGTGGTGCTGACAGAACCCTGTATAGTAGAAGTATTATCACATAAGTTCTGTCCATGGAATTTCGTCGTTAAGACCCCTTTCCTGTGTCGATAAGCGAAAAATCCATCTCTGTTCAGTTTCAAAAAGTTTTTCCTGAGACCATGAGGGGTTACTTTCAATCACGGTCCAGTGTAGATCATTGTGTCCGTGCGGATGAGTGAGGTAGTGTGTACTCAATTTTGTCGTGGATCTTCCACACCGTATGTTGCTGCGGTGTTCCATAATTCTTGTCTTTACTGGGCGTGTTGTCATGCCGACGTATCTTAGTTTACAGGGGCAAGTAATTAGATAGACGCAATTATGGGAGTTGCAGTTAGTATGATTTTTCTGAGTCCAGACTTTGCCTGTTTCAAGAGTGAGTTCTTTTGTTGTCTTGGTAAGATCACACACTCCACATTGTCCGCAGGGATAATGTCCACGTACGGGATCCATATCCCATAGGGTCCTTTGTTTAGTTTGTCTTCCAATCTTAGGACGAGTGTGCACTATAATGTCACGTAGGTTGCTAGTGCGTTTGTTCGCAAATCTTGGAGGGGTTATGGCCACTTTTCCCGTAGTCAGGATCTTCCAGTTCTTTTTTATGATCTTCTGGATCGTATTAGATTCTGGTGTGAACGTAGTCACGCATATCAGTGACTCGTCGGTGGATTTAATTCTTGGTTCCAGCAGAGATTCTCGGTTGTTGTTTAATGCTCGCTTGTTTGATCTTTTTACAATAGATGTGGGGTAATCGCGAGTCTTAAGTTGGTGACTGAGAATAGCTGCTTCCTTTTTGTAATCGCTGGTTTTTTCGCAGTTTCTGCGGAGACGGAGGAACTGTCCAAAGGGAAGGTTATCCCTTAAGGCTTTTGGATGATAGCTTCCATACAATAGTAAGCTATTCCGATCTGTTGGTTTTTTAAAAGTCTTGGTTGATAACCCACCATCTTGTAAGGTTATGGTCAGGTCTAGGAAGTGGATCTCTGTGGATGAAACAGAACGAGTGAACTTTAAGTATGGGTCCAGAGAATTCACCCATATAAAGAATCTGTCACACGTCTCACTATCGCCTTTCCATAGGATCAGGATGTCGTCTATGTAGCGTCTCCACAATACAATGTTGTCACAGAAGATGTTATCTGTCATGTGAAGATGTTCGAAATTTGCTACATAGAGACAGGCCAGGCTTGGAGCAAAGGTGCTGCCCATACAAGTACCTTGGGTTTGGTGGAAGAACTGGTCTTTGAATTGGAAGTAGTTCTCACACATAGCTATTGTTGCGCACTCCATAATGAACGACACTGGTGTAGTAGAGGTCCAGTCTTCTTTAAGAAGCAGGTCTTCAATCACTCTAAGGGTTTCAGTTTGAGGGATATTAGTATAGAGTGCCTCCACGTCCAATGTCATTAGGAGATCCACTTGGTTGTTAGTATTGAACTCGGATATGAGATTCAAAACATCCCATATCCGAGTTCAATACTAACAACCAAGTGGATCTCCTAATGACATTGGACGTGGAGCCTGGCCTGTCTCTATGTAGCAAATTTCGAACATCTTCACATGACAGATAACATCTTCTGTGACAACATTGTATTGTGGAGACGCTACATAGACGACATCCTGATCCTATGGAAAGGCGATAGTGAGACGTGTGACAGATTCTTTATATGGGTGAATTCTCTGGACCCATACTTAAAGTTCACTCGTTCTGTTTCATCCACAGAGATCCACTTCCTAGACCTGACCATAACCTTACAAGATGGTGGGTTATCAACCAAGACTTTTAAAAAACCAACAGATCGGAATAGCTTACTATTGTATGGAAGCTATCATCCAAAAGCCTTAAGGGATAACCTTCCCTTTGGACAGTTCCTCCGTCTCCGCAGAAACTGCGAAAAAACCAGCGATTACAAAAAGGAAGCAGCTATTCTCAGTCACCAACTTAAGACTCGCGATTACCCCACATCTATTGTAAAAAGATCAAACAAGCGAGCATTAAACAACAACCGAGAATCTCTGCTGGAACCAAGAATTAAATCCACCGACGAGTCACTGATATGCGTGACTACGTTCACACCAGAATCTAATACGATCCAGAAGATCATAAAAAAGAACTGGAAGATCCTGACTACGGGAAAAGTGGCCATAACCCCTCCAAGATTTGCGAACAAACGCACTAGCAACCTACGTGACATTATAGTGCACACTCGTCCTAAGATTGGAAGACAAACTAAACAAAGGACCCTATGGGATATGGATCCCGTACGTGGACATTATCCCTGCGGACAATGTGGAGTGTGTGATCTTACCAAGACAACAAAAGAACTCACTCTTGAAACAGGCAAAGTCTGGACTCAGAAAAATCATACTAACTGCAACTCCCATAATTGCGTCTATCTAATTACTTGCCCCTGTAAACTAAGATACGTCGGCATGACAACACGCCCAGTAAAGACAAGAATTATGGAACACCGCAGCAACATACGGTGTGGAAGATCCACGACAAAATTGAGTACACACTACCTCACTCATCCGCACGGACACAATGATCTACACTGGACCGTGATTGAAAGTAACCCCTCATGGTCTCAGGAAAAACTTTTTGAAACTGAACAGAGATGGATTTTTCGCTTATCGACACAGGAAAGGGGTCTTAACGACGAAATTCCATGGACAGAACTTATGTGATAATACTTCTACTATACAGGGTTCTGTCAGCACCACACCTCCACTAACAAGACTGTGGTGCATGGACTCCAATGGTACCACACTACCCATGTCTCTATATGTACATAGAACTAACATATACACCAACATGTTCATACGCCCTGATTGTCATCACAAAATTACACCTTGTGTTATTTACACATAAATTATGTTTTACACTGATTTACATTCCCGCCCTGGACAGTTTTGTAACATTTCCTGATTATACACCCTGCAACCTCTGTAAGGGATAGCACCATATGGGTTCTATGCGGGTTCACTATTGACTATACAGTTACCTATAACATCCAGTAACCCATATTCCTATTAGGTTTAAAATATACCAGTCTCAATATCCAGATCCGTGTGCATCGATTGTCTCCTTCTTAATAGTCTACCAAGACATAACGTTGCCTTTCAACGTATGTATCTCCCGTGTACCACATCAACTAGTTCGTTACAGGGTTCGATATCCAAGGTCAGGCAACCCTCCTGTGACAAAATGGCGCCCTCCGCAATCTCGCGAGATCACGCCATCGACTTTAGGTTAAATACAGGAAGTGAATCCAACACCGGTAATATTCAGGTGAGGAGCAGACACGTCCTGTTTTGGCCTGCCCCCCGCCAGCGTTTGGGTAAGTGTTTGACTACGCTAACTGCTTGCAATATGTTCGCCATTGAGCCCCTACCGGAACTCTAACTGTAGGTGATACGAGCACCATGCACTCGACGTATAAGTCGGTTTGGCCACCGAGTCCTTACCGGAACTCTAGCCGTGGGTGATACGTGCGCCACGAACTCGACTTAGGGGTCGGTTTTGGCCGCAACACGCTACCCTTAAGGAGCAACTACTCACGAATTAGTATATTATTATGCACGTATAGACGGAGGCCCACCACAACATTAAACACACCTCCTATCAACCTCGCACATCGTGTTAGGATTATTCGATAGACATCAGATTTAGTCACGATCTGGAGTATATATATTTTTAAAAAACCTGTACGAGTATTTGCCATTCCACCGCGGCAGTCCTTGTCATATCATGTTATTTCACAGCCATGGATTTCCATGCTTATCACCGCCATTTCTGGACACCAACCGCTATCACAGTGTACTAGACGACTTAGCCCACAGCACTTCACATGACAGCCCTTTATGAGGAGTGAGCCGATTGGCACAAAGTAGCTTATCAACCACCTTGAGCAAACACATCTCACGCTCTTGATAGAGATAGAGTATTTCACTCACATGTTGTATAGCATGATACTTTGCGATGCTTATATCTTTGCCACAGTGGGACCGTTCCAGTGGTCCGGTTGCTACTCCTTTACCTATGAAGCTCTGAACCCCTCATTCTGAGGTAAGATTTGTATTCCGAAGATTGGTTGTTCCATTCTATTGGTAATTTTAAGGAGAATTGAGTTTTGTATCACTGCTTGAGATCACTTAGTTGTGTTTTATATGTACTAGTTATAACTTTTTATTGTCCTCTTTCTAACGAGTACGTTATTTTGAGTAGAAATGATGGTCCTTTGAAGGAGATAATTGAAACCTCAATATGACGTTTGGACCCTTTACTTTTGATTAAGCTACGAATGGGTGGCTTATGCTTGTCCTCTATATATTTTTTGTCTCCCTCTGTTTAGGCGGAGCCATTTATTCTGTACCATACGTAGGTCCAGCTTTTATGTGGTTGACCTCCAATACCCCGTTATAAGAAACTGAGGTATACGTACTTATTATTGGTCCCACGGTCCTGAAGAAGTGTCGCTCGAACTTGAGCATCTGTGACACGAAACATGTTGACCCCTGTCAACTATAGGCTACCCTGATACCTTGAATCACCTAAGTAGCCTCCCTGGTTTTACCTAGTCCCAGCCCTACCTAACCTTATTAAAACTACCGAGGGGCCAGGGCCTATTTTAATCTTTTTTGAATCCCCACATTCTTAGGAGCTATTACCCTCCACAATCATTCACATGGTCTTCACACAAAACGGCGTACTCAGATCAAAAGATCTCCGATAAAGATGCCACCAGGCCCGTCGGACATTGCAGCGCCGGTCCGACGAGGAGCACGCCCAATGATGAAGCATGACACCCTAACAGGTGTGTGAGGGCAACAAGATCTGAATTTGAACTTTCCCTTCTCAGATCAGAGTAATCACTACTATTTTTTCCAAATTGGCCATTTAGAGGAACTGCTCTTACCTGTCTTTTCCTACGTAGACCCCTGGGAGCATTAGAACAGGACCTCTTTAAATAACCAGCTCTCGTGTCCCCCCTTCCTGATTACATGCGAGTACAGTCTTGTCAACGGGCTAGTCTTTCTAACTCAACTTCTTTTAGTTTTGTCTTTGCCCGGCAAGGCTTTGGCATGGGCACTGTTAAAGGTTACTTGTTGACTATTATAACCTGTCTATGTTTGCCTTAGCTGCCCTCTTTGTTTACCTGTTGTGGTGTCTTCTATTATGCTACAGTGGTACCTCAACTTGGTCCTTATTCTTAATGTGGATACCTTTTAAACCCAGTGACAGTTATACTTGGAGATTCTTAAGACAGTGTCCTCGTTGCTGTCACATCTTTGTGTTGGCTCAGCGAGCTACAGGTGCTGTAAGTTGAGCCTCCTTATCCTACTTTCTTTCTTGACAAGTTAATACTCGACTCTGGCATCCTTTCTTCCGAAAGTGGTGTTGCCCTTCCTTGCAGAGTAGTCTTTAACGATTCCTGCTTTCTTCTATTTTGCAGATCTTTCTACGGAGAGACTGCCTCTGTTGGATCCCAAGAGAGCCCTTAGCTTCTCTGTTGATAAGACTAATGAGCACCGGGTGGACAACTATTAGTTGGATTCGCCAGTGCAAAGAAGGGAAAGGCATTTCAGAAATGGACCCTGGCAAGATGGATCATTCGCTATACCTAGATGTGCTATGTTTTCGCCAAGCAGGAACCATCTCATGGCCTTTGAGCTCATTCCACTAGAGCCAAAGCCACCACTATGGCTTTAGCTAGGGGTGTTCCGATGCTGGACACCTGTTATGCTGCTACGTGGATGCCCATCCCCACATACCCCAAGCACTACAGACTCCACTGTCGGGTCCGTAGGGAGCATCATTTTGTATGCTTGGTCCTGGTGTAAAGTCTATTCCACAGACTCACCATCTTTGAGGAGTTACTGCTTTGGTATTTATTCAAAATGTGAGAAATCTGTGGTTAGAAGTATCTGTCAGAAGACAGAGTACCCACCAGAGAGTTACCAAAGGTAAGTAACTTTTTTTTCTCTTATGTAGCTCGTAAGGAGGAAGCTGTTACTTGATCTTTTTATGGTGTATTATCCTTGCTCATTTTTGCTATTTGCATAGTTCTCCAGCATTAGTCCCTACATCCATCCCCCACGCAATGTGTTACCCCAGATTCTCCAGAACAGTTATACAACATTGCAGTCTATTAGACTAGCACTTGTTACTTAAATGATGGACATGTTTGATTGTCATCTGCGATTCTGTTTTCCGCATACTGTATTATTCTTCTAGCTGCCTGTGGTGGAAGAAAGCTGCCTTCAAACTCAGAAAAACAGCAAGTCAGGTGCATCTGATTGCTAGAAAAGAACTTTCTATAATGCCTTATGCAATGCATACATACACCGTGTATGCCTAGAGATGCAGTGAACAAAGGTCTTTACTATGTAATGAGTTGAATCATTGGTCCAGTGAGCTAGAGATAGACTGCCCGTTGCAGTTTTTGTGGTGATCAATAGTGGAGGCTTCTGAGCTAGGGGAACCATACTGGTTGTGGCCCCCGAAAAAGAAGTATTCTCACAGAAAGGGTAACGTGATAGTAAATGTTACAGGATTTCCAAGTAGCTGTTGCATTCGTGCTGCAATGAAATGTTCATGCCACCTCCACATGTTTGAAGGAAGGACTGCTATAGGACTAAGGTTACAAGAGTCCATATTAGAGCTACTTGTGTTTTTCATGCTTTTTGTTCTTTAAGGCTGAAAAGTACTCTGCATTCTTTAGGTAGCCTGGTTTAGAGATGTGCAGAATGCAACAGATGCATCCTTCTGAATATTAGAAATATTATGCATGCTTTAAATATTGAAGTCTCAAAGCCCACCTTCTTCCCATTCTATTTAAATTATGGCTGCTCCTTCTCATGCAACTCAGCGGCCTCACATTCTCTGTACATGTGTACAGCATGCCAGTCTACATCTAAGTCATATGGGCGACCAAGGGATTGCCACCTCTGTGATTGAAGGCTTGGGTCATGTAGGGTTAGGGTTCAGGGCATAAAGATCGAAAGTTAACAAACACAGTGGAAATCCTGCTGCAAAGACAGCATGACATTCTATTATCTTTCTCCCTCCATCATCTTTGCTACCCGCACAGGGACTGCACCTCCTCTTGATATCAAGTGGATAATAAGCGTGTATCTTTTCCTCACTAATACCCTTCGGACCCCTCTAAACATGTTTTACGCTTAATGCTTTCTCTTCATACAGAAGCATTGGCATCCTGTGTTATCCCAAAATGGGCATAAGTAAGTGTATTGTGTTCCTACCATTTTTATATGCTTCAGCACACCAATAATCAGCAAATTGCAGGTCTCAGAAGAGACCATGATCCTCCCATCTTGAGAAGCTTTGACGGACACCTGCTGTGGGTCAGAACCAACTTCAAGGTTTTAAAATTCCAGGTACCAACTGACAAATGCCTCACTGGGAAACAAAACCCTCTCCACACGGTAGACAAAGGTCTTTGTTGTGGCAACAACAATATCTCTGAATCTCGATATGAGAATCAAGAAACACTTTACAGTCTACATTAATAAGTCTCTCAGTCTTCCGTGTTCTAGGAATTATACCACTGGATAGTTACAGTCCCGCTACTGGTTCCCATCAGGCAGACTGCTGAGATGGAACATGTTCCAGGGAACTTGGAACTGTTTCATCCTAATTCGACCAAAACCATTTGCTTATTTTATTTTGAGGCCACCAAAACACCTGCATCACTTGATAACCAAAGTTTGTTGTCCGTCTTGCAATCAAGGTGTCTAGTGAGAAGCAGCAAATCCATCTCCCACCACTTTAGGCCCTCTTGAAAAACACCAATCAGTTCTTTAAGCTTTTTTAGGCAAGAGGTGTTGAACTTAGTTCTATACGGCTGTTGGTGATTTTCACAATTAACAGTTTCTTGTATAATGATTTCCCTGGCCTAAAAACAGAAGAATGTCTTTGTCTGAAACTGGCCTAGGAAGAAGGTCTAATTCCAAATTCAAAGTTCTTCATCTAAATTGGATTGGTTGTATTCAATGGATTTGTAAGGCATTTATAACATTTTTTAAAAAGCTTGTTAGGAGTAATATTTTTTTATTTTTTGTGGGTAAAAGCCCATAGAGTGTGATTCCCTAATTTCCAGTGTCTCGTCCACACTACCCGGTTCATTGTGCTGTGGCATCTGTGTTCAGAAGTTTGGAAATGCAGGTATTGCTGTATTGTCCAACCTCCCTTACTAGCCGAGATCATTAACAACACTATGCCACTCAAACTGAAGCAACAAAAAACTCTAACTAATGGTACTCAAAAGTCTTAGACGAGGAGAGGAAATCTTATGGGTCCTATGAATGCATCTGGCATCAGTGCACCTCTCAGTAAAGTCTCAAAGTACTTTGCACTGCTCACAAACAGTACAAGAACTTTATCTTTTGGGGAAAAGTCAAACATCTTGAAAGCTGATATATCTTCCTTCCTACAATACCCCACCCCACGTTACCATTCCTCCCCTCCTCCCTTTACCTCACCCCCAGGTTGGGACCAGCTGATCAACTTCTTCACAATATGGGAGGTTACAGAATACTTAACCATTGATTGTCACCCCAAAAAAAGCTGGGTGCAGACCCAAAGGATCTAAAGAACATCTGACCTTAACTAAGTTAGCAAAACCTTAAATAGTTCTGTAGCATCCCATCTTGAGCACTTCATCACCACATATTACCTTCTAGTCAAGTCATTCAAGATTCGTTTAGAGCTTGCTGCAGCACAGAGAACGCAGTTCTCCAAATTGTAAACAATCATCATGGACAAGGGTGACTCCTGTCTTTTATTTCCCCTTAATCTTTTTAGCAGCCCTTGACGTGGTCAGTCATGTTTTTCTCTAAAAACTGTGAAAGAACAGATGGGCGCGAGTGGAACAGTTCTCAAGTTGTTCTCAACCTATTATAGTAACTGATCGCAGCTAATAAAAATATCAAAATTTTCCCTTTCCACCCCGCTTCCCGAAGGAGTCCCTCAAGGCTATGTCCTATTCTGCACTCTCTTTAACCTCTACATTGAACCAATAGGCATGCTCCTAAAAAGTTTCAACATCTCTTACCATGTGTGCCCTATTGACACCCTGGGGCCGTATTATCCATAGGTTGCACAGTCCTGGTATGTGCCGCTGCGCACTTTTAAATGGGTGTGCTGGCCACAGAACTGGTCAGTGTGCTCTTTTTCAATAATATGCTGTGCTGGGGGCAATTAATTAGTGAAAGGCAAACTGGCTGTTTAAAACAGCAGATACATCTTTCACAGTGCAGATGGAAACTGGCCCACTTTTGAAAGGGGGGCATAAATACCTCTGCTGGTGGATGCAGTGGCTTACTGCACCCACCTGCAGGGGAATTTCTTGGGGCAGGAGGGTGTCCATGGGTCCTCTTTTCCCCCTTCGCAGGGGTCCTCATCTGAGGCTCAGTGACTCTGCACCACCTCTTTGTGGAGTGCAGTCAGTGCGTGTCCCAACTGTCTCTTTGCCTCTGCCCCAGCGTCATTAATAAGGCTTGGGTGAAGAGGTAAAGTGTTTCTCTCATATGGGTATGCACCGGCCAGTATTAAATCTCACAAAAATTGAGTTCCTCCTTATTGCACCGTCTCACTGCTGCATTCCAGTCCAAAGAACTGATCACCCTCCACACCCGTGGCTGGAAACCATTCAGCTTCGATGCCTCGTCAGGGGTAGTAAACGCTATATAAATGCAATTACAATACAATAGTTGAATGTGCCATATCTGAGATTTATTCTGGATACAAATCTGAACCGCCATGCTTGCATGAACTCCTTAGCTAAAACTGCAATAACTAATACATTTGCTCTAGGGAATTAGACCTTTAAATCCAGAGGCTGACTTCAAATCCTTGTTGCAGTGCCTATGGTTGACTCGGATAACTCATAAGCCTGCTATGTCTATGTTGATGGATGTCTCAGACCTCCCTATCGAACCCAGCAGTCTGTAGCCTGATGACGTTTGCATTTACTTTCACTGCTAATGTACTTTGTATACTATTCTCTTGTTGCTACACTTTGTGTCTGACCGATATAGTCTTTGTGTTGCATATATTTATTGTTACTGCTTTTTCACCCTCACCTTCAAATTAAAGAACTTTGATAAACGTGGCTTAATTTCCTAACAAACTTTTCTTTCCTTTTTGCTGCGTGGGTAGTGTCAGAACTGACTTTGCAATCAGGTATGGTAAGATGAACCCGAATTAAGCAACTGACATTAACATTTGTGGGTTGTTGCATAGTAGCCAGAACATATTTTGTTATTGTTTACAATTGAATATACTGTAAACATTTATCATTACTGAGACAACATTTAAAATCACATCCATTGAATTGTACAAGCGCATGATTTTTATTTTATTTAAATAAAGTTGTATCATGTCCACAAAATAATTCACGCTAACTGACAGACATTCCCCCTCATAATGCCATGTTTTTATGAATGTTTCTATACATCCATGTTCTTATGGATGGTTCTCAGTATCTCTGGAGAACGGCAGAAGTGATTCCATTCAGGAGGATATAATTCCTGAATGAATCGGTTACAGTCGATGCCAGCAGTAACAATTGACAGTAGGTTTATTTGTAGTAGAGCAGTTCAGACTTTCTAGGCAACGTGGATTGTAGAACATTCACAGTTACAACTGAAGTTTCAATAAAACCTTTGGATTTTTCACTACTTAAAGACAAAATTTTAGATCACTTTCCATCATTAATAATGAGTTGGAAAATGTGTTTGAGAGAGAGAGTTGAATTAGGCATAGAGAGTCGCAGCTTGGCCACAGTGCAGCATGCAGTAGTGCGGTAATACGTCTAGTTACCTGCCACAGTAGGCTGTGAGAAGTGGCATTGTTCTCTCCACTGATACATCTCACTTTTGAGCAGATCACAATTGAAGATTTTATTATTTTTGAGACTGCACCTCATTTTTATTGGGTCTTCATATTTTTGTTTGAAGTTGTTTCAAATGTTTATAGGTGTCTCAGCACAGTGCCCTGGCACAATACACTTCAGAAAAACTGCACAATGATAGAGCTGAGAAACGTTGCCCAGATACTACTATGCACTCATGTGCTGATGGGCTCAATTATGTCAATCTAAAAAAACATATTTTGGGGTTAATCTGTTGAAAACTGTGTTTTCCAAAGTACCAGTTTATTTCAATTTCCTTCTTGTTCGCCTCAAACTTGTAAGTCGAAAATGTCTTGTGAATATGTTATTTTATGGTGCGCTGAGATTTAAAAGTTGATTGCCCACAGGAGCACCTTTCGCTTCACTCTCAGAGGGTATACGCCCGATCTCTGTCATCCGAGATCTTTGTGTGTCATAATAAACCCCCTTTTCAAGGAGGGGAGCTTGTCTGCATGTCTTTAATATAGAGGGTCCTCACCCATGTTTAGTGCAACACAGCCAGGATCCAGAAGGCAAGAAAATTCAATAGGGTTTTCACTGGTGATATGGGATCAGTGCACTGATAAAATAGTCACTATTATGCACAGTCTTCAAAGTGATTAACAACTTAAATTCTTTAACAAAGTCTGGGTCCTTTGATAGATGTGTGTACTGCCTCTAGTAGGAAACAGACACTTCATTATTGGCCATATTCTATTGGTTATTCCACATGGTTTTCTATTGCTTTTCTCCAGTCCCTTTTCTGGTTCTGTTGATCTGTTGCATAGTAGCGAGTGGGGCTTTAAATGAAATATGCTAGGCTTTGTAATTGTCCTTATGAGGAGTCAAGGCACATTTTGGGCAGAAT
The DNA here is from genome assembly GCF_964204655.1 of Triturus cristatus. NCBI lineage: Eukaryota > Metazoa > Chordata > Amphibia > Caudata > Salamandridae > Triturus > Triturus cristatus. The sequence continues at coordinate 1,392,365,969 of NC_140591.1, forward strand.
ATGCAGAATATGTTTGATCAAATTTATATCTAATGTTCAAACAAAATGTCAGATTTCAGCATAGTCCCATTATCCGCAGTGAAAAGAAGCGAAACAAAGTAATTGCAAACTCTCAAAATACTAAATGTATGTTTTATTTTGTAATGCATGAAATGTTTGCTGTGTGGATAGGGGGTGAGTTTTGTATTTTTATGTTCGTGCTCTCTTAAATTGTATGAATATTTGTGTTTGTGTGTGTTGCCACTTGATAAATGTTTTCCCATAGCGTTCTCATGAGCCGATTTTTTGCTTAACTGTCTGTGTTTGTCAGTCTGTGTTAAATACATCTCCATGCTTGACTATACAAAACTGAAACCTGTTGGGATTGTCATTCCCTGGTTCCTTTTTTTCGTGGTCACTGACCATTTCTTTACCCTATAGTTGAATGGAAAAGGAATACATTTGTAACTAGTGAGTGACTTTTTTTCATTGCACAATACTCTCATTCTGTTGTAAAGCAGTTACTTGCCATTTACTTACGAGGACACACTCGCACTTTTTAAATAATATATCTTTTATGTTTATGGACAATGTGTCAAGTGAAGTGTTATTTCATAAAGTAAGATACAAAGAAATATTTTCATAAAGTTCTTTCTATCATTGCCCTTACCTTAGTCTAGAAACCGTGTCATAGATTATTTGGGTGCCAAAGGGATGATAAAAAGGTAAAACGTAGCCACAGGGTAAATAATTATGGAAATGGACACTGCAGAGGTGATTGGAACTTTGTATAAATGTGTTTGCTGCTCTATGTTAAGCTCAGCTGTTTATTGTACAAAAATCTAAAATGCAGTCTCCGATGCTTACTGCACTGTTTGCATGTACAGTAATGCTTTCTTTTTAAACTATTCCATGGTTGAAATAATAGGTGCATATATTGAGACATTACTTTTCTTTCATAGCATCTCCAAGAGTATTGAAAAGTATGTGTGAGAATTACTCAAAGTTTTCCAAACCCCAAAAACTTCGGGTCTGTGCCGGGACCTGGAATGTCAATGGTGGCAAACAGTTCAGAAGTATTGCATTTAGAAATCAGACACTTACAGACTGGCTGCTGGATGCCCCCAAGATAGCTGGCGTCCAAGAATTCCAAGGTAAGTTGTTTGACTCAAGTTCAGAAGTCTGAGTGCATAAAAGTAATATGCTATTTTGTTCTGCTCTCTCTGCTTCTCAACTTCTTGAGAATTCTACTGTTCTTCTAGTCAGTACTGCAAGTGCTCTTGTTCATTTTGTTGCTTATGTATCAGTAACACTGCTACACAACATTCAGAATCAATGAACTATTGAGTTTCTTCCCTGTTGGAAATGTGATTGAGTGGAATGCCGTGTAAGAATTCTTGCAAAACCTGAGGACCATTTCGTTTATTTTAAACTTTTGTGCAAAAAAAATCCTTCAATCTTTTGTTATCTTGTAATGAGAACGCTACCCTGGTCCTTAGTTGTGTACTTCTCATTTATAACCATGCACTAACTATACATCAACTGCCCTTGGTATTTCTCAACAGGTTACCCATTATCTGACGCATCAGGATGTTTCTTATCTATTTAGTGCTGGAATTGCACTGAATTGCCTCAAACGGTATTGCTCTTAAGTGGTAGGAAGGTTGACAGGTAATCCCTTGGGTTACAGCTGCACCTGTGCTTCAATCGCTATGCTGCTTACCAAAAGCATCCACATTCATTTAAATCAATTTAACAGAGCAGAGGACCTTAACTTTAAACTCCTTTGTTGTTAAAAGCTAAAAACCTATAAAAGCATGTATTTGCTGCTCGCATTTCCTATTTTTGTGATCTCATATTCTTTGCACCCAATATGTCCGAGGCCGTCTTCGATAGACAGGGAACTTGGGAGGGTATTGTGTGTGAAACCACTGTCTCGCCCTCTCTTGATCTGCATGACGATGTAGCCCACTTCATTTCTGAACAAATTCATAACATCCAAAACCCTTTACTTCTATCCTAACTACACTTTTGCACTTCATTTGTGTAGACACCAGTACATTTACTATAGCTCATATTCCCCCTTTTTTTTTTACCTCTTTCAATCAGTTAAGTTATCACTAATGTCTTTGTCTTCGCCAACAAATTGGGTTGGCCTCTGGATACTTGTGAGAAAGTGCCATCTTTCTTGCATGGTATGCCCCCACTTTTTGCTGAATTGCTGATGTACTTTGAGTGTGCCCTGGGCTCCTGCCAATCAGGTACCCAGGGCCTGTGTTCCTTCCCTAAAACTGCATGAAGCCTAAACCCAATTGGCATCTCTGGCCACATGTCAGCCCCTGGTAAATGGTACCCTAGGTACCCAGGGCCTTGTGACCAGAGAAGGCCCCTAGGGGCTGCAGCACTTATTGTGCCACCCTTAGAGGCCCTGTACCCTAACACACACACACTGCCTTTGCAGGCTGATTGTCTTGGTGCAGAACAAAACAGAGTCGACGTGGCACACATCCCTGCCATGCCCACAACACACACTGCCCTGGCATACCTCAGTCACCCCTCTAGCTTGGTGCCCTATGCCAGTGGTGTGGGTACAGGCGCATGAGCCCTGTACCCCTACAGTACCCAGGTCCATTCCTGGGCACTGTAAGTGCAGTGCTGCCATTAAGAATATTTGGTGCTGGGAGGTCGTCATCACGAACTCCACAGCACCATGATGGCTGCACTGAAGACTGAGAAGTTTGATATCAAACTTCTCAGCACGTTAAACCCACACTGATGCCAAGGTGGGATTTAATGTAAGATGCACGACAGAGGGCAACTTAGAGTTGCCCCCTGAACCTAACCCACAATCCACATCCTGTCTGAGAGGCTGCCACCCAGCAGACCTGTTGCTGGACCCCTGGGTAGAGAGCCATACGCTCTCATAGGCCTGCAACAATGCACATCCTGGGCGAGGTGCTAGGTCTCCTCCCCCAGGATGGGCAGGGGAAGCTTCAAAGGCAGCCTTTGTGAGCTTCTCCAGGCCACTTGCTGTACTCAGCAACTTCCCCCCACCGGTTCTGACCCCCACTCTGGCGGGAAGACTGGAGGGAAAGCCCAAGTGAGGAAATGGGGTGTGCCAGCCTCTGCCAACCCCACCCCTCAGGTGGGGGAGGCGAGGTGAAGCACAACTCCGGGCTCTCGCCATCTTGAGGATGGAGAGCCCTGCCCAATCAGGATTAGGCTCCTGCCCCCTCCCACTAGTGAGTGGCAGAATAGGGGGTGTACCCACCCCAGGGAAGGGACCCATTGGTCCCTCACATCTACCTTCCTGTAACACCCCTAAATTTTGTATTTAGGGGCACCCTGAACCTTCCTTCCTCAGATGCCGAATCCAAAAAAAGCAAGAAGAACAAGAAGAAAGAAGACCTGCCGTGCAGCTGCTAACAAGAGGACGACATCAACTGAATGGGCCCCAGCCCTACAGGCCTGTCGACCCGCGAACCTGCTTCCGCTAAAACCTGGCGTCTCTATTGGTCAACAACCTCGAAAACCCCGGAGGACCTGACTGCCTTGTGACTCTAAAAGACTGGGACTCCCACGAGCAGTGGTTCTGCTCAAAGCAAGTAACAAGCCCCTGGTGCCAACCAGGAACCGCGACTCCTGCACACTCTGCACCCGCCAAGCCCGGCCTGTGCCTGAGTGGGCAAAGACCCCGAGGACGTCCCCCCGGCGACTGTGACCCCGAATGCAGCACCCAAGGACCCACCTTGACGCTCCTTATGACGCCTGCAGCCTCAGAACCAGGGACCCCTCCAACCGCGACCAGCTGAGGGTAAGATTTCCCGACGCGAAAAGACACACCTGCATCCGGCGCACTGCGGCCCCCTGTGCCCAGCTCCTGGGTGCCAACCTAACCTACAGCTTCTCAACTTACCTCTCGAAGTGGTGGTCGCACCTGAAAAATCTTCGTCCCGAGCTTGCAGCCTTTGTTCGTTTTGTAGCTTCTCCATTGGAATCCATTGAGCGCCTGACGGCTCAAAAGCACCCTGCACCCAGCCGCCCGAGTGCCCCTGGGAGTGCAACATCTAACCTAATCTACTTCCCCACTTGCCCTGAGTAAGTGACCAGGAGCCCAGCTCCCACAGCCGCGTGGCCTGCCTGCTAGCAGCCACCAACCAAAGGCCCCCTGCCCGCCATATGCTAACATTGGGCCTAACTCTCTCTGCACCCGGCTGCCCTTGTGCCGCTGAGGGTGTAACAACTGTACCTACCTGACCCTGTGTAATGACAAACTTTAGATCTCCCCTGGACCAAGGAATGTACCGTCACTTTCCCAGGGAGAGAATATCAGTTCCAAACTTATGGAATATAACATATACACAGCACTTCCTAAGGTGGGCAAACTTTCAACACTCCCCCAAAGTCAAGGCAAGAAAACAATAATTTGCGCATCACTTGTCAGGAGTAAGTAGCACAACTTCCTATAACACAATTACCTGCTAGAAGGGAATTCACCCATCCTTCTACAACATAATACTTGGCCAAGAAGAGTCCACACCTCCTGCTACAAGGAAAAGACGAATTGGTATATCTGGAATGTATTTATTAGTAAATAGCATCACACAGTAAGCCAAATGCACCTAACATAGCAGACTCTAACATATCAATAGTATGATTGAAACACAATCAATGCAAATATATATATATATATGTAGAAATATATATGTATGGATATAAGAATCAGAAAATAAGAAGGAAAGGAAAGAATTCAGAAAAGAATCAAGAGACAGTTAGTAGCAGAGACACCTCACCTAATGCTCCATCATTTCACCCCGCTTTGATCAAGGGGAGTCCATTGCTTGAACCGGGCGAAAGCTCAGAGGTGACACCACTTTTTCCATGACAGCACGTCTGCTCCACGGATGAACTTCCACCAGGCCAGTGTAGACTCCCCTTTTTAATACACATTCAAACACAGCGAAGCTTCTAGCAAACTCCGCCCCCTAGTTCTCATGAGAGCCCGTACCAGCCTGCTTCAAGGTCAGAGCAACGGTTGATCAGGCCCTTGCTATGACTACAAGTCAAACCATGTATATTCCTTTGATAAGAAACAGTTCTATCTTGTCAGTAAAATGCGAAAAACAGGAAAAAAGAGCAGACCATGCCCTCCCCACTTTGCAGCTTCGTGCAGGCACAGAAAATGGCTTCAGAGTTAGTTAAGCCATGCACACAAAGGCCCAAAGCAGGATGGAATTGAAAAGCAAGATGACATGAGACCATGTCAAAGGAGCACCTATAATTCTCATCCACACAACTTACAAGCACCACTGTGCACACAGAAAAGTTTGAAGCAAGGTAAAGTCAGAAGGCAGAATGACATTAGACCACGTCAAAGCCAATAGGTCAAAGTCATAATTCACCTAACCCAAATAACATTATACACTTAATCCCTCAGTATACAACATTGAGCACATGTGTGCACCACCACCCACAAGACTGCACCTCAACATCCCATACCTTCTATTCTTGGAAAAACTATTCCACTAAAAGACAGAACACACTTAAGTCAGTACAGAATGGTGGTGGTTGAGGGTCATCATAGGGTGTCAGACCACAAAAGTGGCTGATTCACTACACCCTGGGAGACCCTCGTTGCTATGTCCAGAACCTTAACTCTGCCAGTCGAGTACTTGCCCAAAAGCCGATAACTCACTTTTTCTCCAAAGGGTAACATTGACTGGTTTCACTTGGAAATTCTTCTAAGTGTCGAGCTTTGAAACTTTAAAATATTCACTAAAAATCAGCCGATCAACGAAAACAAAATTACTCGCCTGTTATCAGGAGAGATCCCAGTGCTGGATATTGGTGCCCAGCACTGACCCTGAAAAGTAATTTCAACCGTACTTACCGATAACTTGATTTTCCTCCGTAGGATAACATTGCCTGGATTTTGCCAATTCTTTGAAGTGTAGATTTTTGAAACTTATTAATATTCCTTAAAAATCGCCTTTGTAACAAAAACGATTTCTTTCAACTGTTTACAGGAAATGCACCAGGGTTGAATCCAGGATCCAACCCTGAGTAAGAAAATCATACGCAAAGTAACTGTAATTGCATTTACTTAAAAAGTCCCATTGAGCTCAATGTTATAATTGTGTTTGAATTGTGTTGCCTATTGCAACAACTGTAGCTATTGCATTCAAAAGTCTATTGCCTATTGAAAGTATTTAACTAAAGCATCTCATTTTGAGAAAGTATATTTTGATACCTAATTGTGGTTCTAAAATAAAACAACTATATATTTTTATATGCAGACCATTGGCCTAGAGTTCAGTTCTTGAGTGTGTGACACCATTTTCTGACTGAGTGTGTACAACAAATGCTTTACACTGTCCTCTGATACTGCCTTACTGCTCGACCAAGCTACCACTTTAGAGAGTAAGTTTATATCTAACTTTAGCCTCTGCCAAACCTCTGGGGACTGTGGACTCTGTGCACACTGAACCTTACTTTAGTGCAGTATATACAGAGCCACTTTCTTACAATACTTATCCCACAAGTCAACTTGGGTAATGCGACTCAGTCACCACCACATCTTCTGTCGCAGTCTCTTTTATTCTCAGGAAGATGTTCCTCTTTATCTTAGTCATGTCAGTGTGGTTCCAATATTAAAAAAATAACTCTTCACAGATCCCTAAATTTTCTCTCATCCCTTTTACCAATAGACTGAGTCTTCAAAGAGCTGTGAATGTTCAAGTTTCTGAACACTTTGAGGCTGCTTCTGTTCTGAACCCTGCACAATCAGGGTTCCGCCACAACCACTAAACTGAAACTCATGTTGCCGCTGCACTGGATGATACCCACTTAAATTTTGATTAGGGAAGTTTTGCAGCTCTGATTCGGTTAGGAATTTCCGAGCTAATTCGTAGGCACCACAAACTGAGGGCCACATCTCATATGCTGAAGTGTGTGAAATCCTTTCTCAATGACAGAGCCCAGGAATTGGCTTTACCGCCCTACTGCTTTTCTTATTGAGCTCTCAAGTGTTCCGTCCCAAAAGATACTTTTTTCAGCCCCACATTCGTCCTCATTGCTGATTTTTTTTTTTTCTACAGGCTTCTCTGATGCAGTCCTTTGGTTACATCTTTAATGCTTACACAGATGGAATGCAACTTATCTGGCTCCTTGATACCACACCGAACAATATAGCCAACTTCTGTAACTGATTAATTACAGTATCTGCCTTGATGTCTAACAACATCCTAAAATTAAATGTCAGTTTTAGATGTACTTTTTACAAGGTTGGATACTTATGGCCCTACATTTGGAACTCTCTCTATTCGGAGTCTAAGATTTAGGATGTAGTTATACGTAGTGTAACGTAGTTAACCTCATTCTATTTCATCAATCTATATATTTTGTCATGCATGCTGTTAAGGTGGCCTTCACCAATGTCCTTCTGCTTAAGACTCTAAGGAAAGTATTTCACTTTCAAACCTAGGTAATTCAGGGTACACAGTCTTTATTACTGCAATGACCTTTAGGTAGGGCTCCCAATTTCCTGATTTCCTATCTGAAGATGACTCAAAATCTGACTGCCTGTGTTCTTCTTGGACTACCTCTGTGTACCCATGTTAAACCTCACTCGTCTAGAGAACACTGCTGCTTATGGAAAAATAGTTTTTAAATCCCTTTGTATAGTTCACTCTTTATGTCCTTTCTAACTTGTTATGTCTTATTTTTCATCCCACACCATATGTTCCTCTTCAGTTTCATTTTTCATTGTATCTTTTTTTCACGGTGCCTGTCTTCCCCCTCATCCTCCGCAAAAGCCACCATCTTTTGAATGCTTTGCTTGTGACCCTTTGTTCTGTGGCTAATAATTTTCAATTTTGCAAGAGTCTTAGCACTTATCTTTTCCCTGCCCATTTGTTGTCTATAGATCAGCTGAATCTAGCTATGTGCTCTAAATGACTGAATCGTTCAGTCTATCAGGATGTAGCACAATACCATTCAGGAAAAAGGCTTTCTCTCTTCTTTAGCACTTCTGTTATGGATTCCATTATACTCAATGCAATGTTGGAGAGAATGTGCCCTGGTTCAAATCCAGCTGGTACATTCCAGCTACAATTCCACTTTCTCCACATTTCAATAGTCAAACGATAAACAAGTTTCCCATAAAATAAGAAATACTTGTTAAGATCCCCAATTAAAACGTTTTCCACATGAAACAATCCCAAGGCTCTCTTTATTAATCTGAGTTAAATGGTGAAGGAATCTGTTTTCAGAAGGGATGTGCTCTTTATGAGGTTGCTAGGAGATGTACTTTGACATGTGCGATTTACAAAACCTTGCTGACGTTTACATGCAGCTTCAGCTCTTCCCTGGTTCTCATAGCACCAGCATTCTCTACCAGTACTTTCTTAGGTGTGTTATACTAGACTGGAAATTGGATATTTCAGGAGAACCAAATCCTCTGCCTTTGCGCAGAATTAATTGATTCACAATACCCCCAAGCAGTGCTGTCCTTCAGTGTGCTCTATGTCCACATTAATATTTCTGATGCAAATCTTAAAATAGTGTGTGCCACCAAGACAAATTCTACAATGAAACAGTAGTGAAATAAATGTAAGTGCTTCTGTTGTTGATTATGGTAAAAAGATTCATTGTTTCACCACTGTCTTGGACGATGCCTTGTATTCTTTGATCTATCTGTCGTGCACTGCAGTCATGGTTGGTTTCTATAGACTTGAACTTTGTGTCAGGCAGTTTGTTGTTTGATCCACCACTTTATGGTAGATACACTTTTACTCCATTAGGTAACATAAGTCTGAGTATCTTGGACTCTCATCATGCGGAATCTTATGTCATATTGGGTTATTTTATTGGAAGACTGTCTTTGTTTGTGCCATCACAACAGAAGAGAGGGTCATTGAGATTCAAGGCATTGTTGGCAATGGAACTGTACAACATACAGGGTTGTACTGTGTTACTGTCCCTTGACTTATTGCAAGCAGCTTCCCATTACAGTTTGTGTGTTTCATGTACTGCCCTAAGTGACATGTGTATGCCCAGACGTGGGTCCCATGCTCGTGTCACTGGAGCCAAGCTGTACTCAACTTAATAACTAGGGCGAAACCGGTCCTGGGCTCTTGTTGTTCCGGGAGGACCTGGCTTGGCAGTTCGGGCTGGACTGTTCCCATGAGGAACAGGTTCAAGACTGATTTGCATATGGGTGCAAACTGAGGTGGTATGGTGAGCAAAAGAATAATGAGATGGAGTGCTACCCCGAGCTATTGCCAGTAGTTGAACTTATTCCAAGCTTCCTCCATCACTTTTTGTGTGTTTCAGGCAAAAGTGCATTGACATTTTTAATGAAAGGCAACTAGCCAGTCACAATGATCTTTAAAACAAGCAGGAAGGGTCGGGGCACAATTGGTTAGCTTGAGGTGAGGGACACTGCTCCTTTAATAGTTATGTTGTGGAAAAGCTCAAAAAAGGTTTTAGAGTCGTAGGAACCGTCAGACATTTCACGGTGAATACCACAGCTCTAAGTCCTTCACTGATCACAACCCACCTCTTCAGTTATAAGCAGAGAATTCTTCCAGCCCAACAGGACTCCCCTTAGTTTCACGAGTCTGCACACCTGGATTTTGCATAGGCAGTCCAGTGAGCTATGGTTCTTTGGGGCCATGTCCTTTCTCTGTGTACATAGATTTTGTAGCTTTCAGACTAACAAACTCCCAAAGCATGCTTCTTTCAGGCATTTTTTTGAGCAGAGACAGGCCTCTAGCATTGTTATTCTGCTGGGGGAAATTTCTTGCCCGGTACTGTGCACAAGAGATTTATGTCAGGTGCAGAGATAATTCTATCCAATAACACTTAAATCTAGGAGTAGGTATGATAATATTTTAAAGTCTTTATACAGCTTGTCTTGTAACAAGGCGTGTGGGAGCTGTGCAGGCATGTCTATCTTCTAGAAAGCAGCAGTACTTTCCCTTTAGCTTATCTATAATTGTTGTCCTTAACTGGTGTTCTTTTATAGCTGGTAATATTAAAGAAACAGGAATTACTGCAGAGGCCCATTATGATGGTTGTGTTGTCCTCCATGTGCTCTGGTACCTATCCTCTCCTCGGGTCCCCATCTAGGAGTAGCTGAAAGCCGTAACTGTTCTGTGGCCACTTTTCCACAGGAGGTGGATGTCTTGTAAGATCCTGGGTAGCAAGCAGAGGTCTCACAAAATTTTTAGCTGAATTTCTTGTCAATCTGCCACTTCCCATAAGAAGATGAATAGTATATTCCTGACATACTTTGGCTTTTTTGGCCTCCTGCCGTTCTCGGCTGGTGTCTGGGTCATTTTGGGTCAGTCCGTACTGCTGAGCTGAACTGAGAAACAATCAGATGGTAACTCCTCCCTTCATCATCTGCCTGTACCTATAATGATTCAGGTTCCCCATTGCTCACATCAACCAGACCCAGTTTGCCCAAAGTGAAAATCCCCATTTCCCTTGTGATTGGATGTACATCATGTAATAATATCCAAGTTGGCATAGAAGAACTCTGAAGCCCAGCTTTTTTTCCACTCTGAACTCCCCGCATTAACATCTAATCCAACCCTGCCCACTGCAAGGGGGTTCTAGCATCTCATGCCAACACTGTTCCAGATTGCCTTGCTGAGGAGCCGAGTTGCTGGGTTTTACAATGTAGCACATGTCCCTTCAGTGCTCTAGGTCAGTTGAAAGGGGTTCACCCAAAGAATAATGTATATTTTTAGAAAATGGCTATTTTGACAACTGTACTGTCAAATCCCAGAACTAAAATGAAAATACTAGGGTAATTGCTATAAAATTTTGATCCCAATGTAACCAGTGTTTTAATAGACTCTTATATGTTTTGTTTACAAAACAATTCTTTGGAAAAAAGGTCATTTTGTTAGCAATCTTTCCTTTATTGTTTTTTTACCCGAAAGCACACATCCTTATTCTCAGCAGGATATCTGCTACTTATTGACATGTGCCTACATTCCAGTTCCTAACTGTTAGAATGTTGCTTGTTAGTTCGCCAGTGGAAGCAGCACCTTCCCTGAGGTTACCAGAAAATCATCAGTGCTCCTGTTTGAGCTTCGGCCCATGCTAGGCGGCTATAACATCCATGCTGTGCTGCCACAGCATCAGCACAACAGAAGCCTGTGCAAAACACACAGTTAGTGTAGGTTTCCTGCAATTTGAGATAGGGCATAATGCAAGTAATTGTATTGACCAAAAGCAGCAATATCTGCCGGTAATCCGTTCCTTCCCATGATTAGGTGGAGCAGTGGAAACAAAGAAGGTGGGCATATTCGCTTTAGTAACAGTGGAATAAAATGTATCGCTGAAGACCTATGTACCACCATTCTGGAAAAAGCAGCTAATTCGCAAGCAGACGTATTGGAGCACAAGGTCTCAAGTCTTAGCCATCCACTGTATGAGTGATTACAGTATTCATCTTTCTGCCTTTATAATGAATTTTAAAATGTACCCTTCTGTAGCTAGTTCAACACAAGCAGAGTTAACAATTTGCATTTTGTTCTGTCCAGTGAATAGTAGCCTTGAAAGGAATGGCAACTATTATATACTCATCATAGGGTGACTGACCTTTGATGGACAAGGTAGAATTGAGATGAGGGTTGTTTTGCAGGGACGGAGGTGGATACTACCTAATGGTTCAGTTTTATCAAACGTGGCTATCAAACTATCTGGCTGCTCGAGAAAATGTAGGTTTAGCTCTGAACACAAGTTTGTTTAACACATCGAACTCCATAAACGGGCTCCGGATGGAAGCACTGCTCTTGTTAGTTGGTAAATTAATCCTGCGAGCCCCCAATTATACTGAGCTCAAACGTAGGCGAGTAAAGGAGAAAGATGTATGAAGGAAACTATGCATCCTCTTCTTAACACCACTTTACCACTACCGAGTTATTTAGGGGAGAGCTGTGGCCAACTGTAAAACTTTGTGATTGTAGCGCTGCATGGAAACATCTACACAAAATGGGAGGCACGTCAGGTCTCCAAAGCCAATAAAACAGATATGATTGAGGATTATTGACATTACACTTAATGAATTCAAAACGGCCGATGCCTAAAGACACTAGTAAAGTTTAACATTTAGTGATTATATTATAAATGTCTATGGGCTGGATATTGTTAGTTTATATTTTAAATACAATCTGTTTTATTGTAGTTACCCCTGAGGAAGGGCGATAGGATGCCCGAAATGCATTGGGTCATGTTAATCACGTAGCGTTACAAGCCATGGTGAGTCCCCATATGTTGGAGGAAAAAGCCTGGATAGGCAGATGTTGAACTACTTGTTGGATTACTGAATGGATAACAATTGATTATGAATTGAATTGGAACTGAAAGAATGAAATGAAGTTAAAAATAACGAAACTTTTGTTGACATTGATTAATGGCTGAGGAGATCTAACATGGCTCCCATTTTCATTGAGTATAACCAGCGCATGGACGGAGTGCATTCCAGGGTCGCACGCATATCTTCAAAAAAGTTGTCGAGTAATCTAGAACTCAAAATAATGGTGTGCACCTACCATCTCTATTTTGAAACACAATAACCGTACCAAAGAGCACAACAGCCACATTTTTCACTAGCCAACGATTGACTTGAATTGCTTTTCAAAGAGCTTTGGAAGTTTAAATAAAGGGAAGCAAGCTGTTCTCATAAATACCATAGCCCCCCGTTTCCTTTGCAACCGTTTACTACGAATGGCTATTTCTGTGATCATGAATAGAATGTCTCTCACTATAGTACCATAATTCCCTTGAATCTGGTACTCATCTCACTGGTAGTGCTGCGGGATTCAAACTACATGCATATCTACACTTACAGCATTGCTAGAGAGATTGATTTGGAATGGTGTAGGCAGTAACGAGGTGGTTTGCATAAAAACTGTCAACACAGAAAAACTATTGAGCAAATCATACTTGTAGCCCTATGACATTAGGCACTTGACAAGCGAGGGTCAGAAAGAACTGGTTTTCCAGGGAAGCATAAAGAACAGTTCACAGAAACCTCATGCAGTCTTTATAGATAAGAATACAACGATTCTCTAAGGCAATATAGAAGGCTTACCTCTGATAGACCACAAATTAACTTGATGTTTGGGTTGAGAAGCCATGAGGCCTCTGGGGACACTAGATGTTGTCTATCAATTTGCTGGTGTGGGTCCCAACATGAAACTAGGGAAGCAAAAATGCCGCCAAAGGAATCTCGGGTATACATAAAGTGATGGACGGAATGCTTGAGTTAATCTCAGCCACTGGTAATTACTTTGGGCCGCACCTCAATCCAGCATTATTTTGCACCCATCCATATGCAAATCAGTCTATTTGTTGTTGGAACGAAACGCGTTGGCTGCATCTTTTTGAAATAGTTGGATTGAAATAAATAAGCAAATTTGGAATCAACATATTGGATTCATCTTGGATTTTTTGCTGGTGCCCCTATCCACATTTGAGTTATGTGAAAATCAGTCTTAACCCCGCTCCAGTGGGAGCAGTCCATCCCGAACTGACAAGTCAGATCCTCCTTGAACTGTAACACAAGCAATCCAGGGCTGGTTTTGCCCTTGTTATGGGCTAATCAGCCAGGTATAGCTTAGTTCCAGTGACAGTGTGCAGCGGACCCATGTTTGGGTATCTGTCCCACTTAGGGTCTTAACATGACTTAATATGCCTGGCCATAACATGAGAAGACTGGAAACTGGTGGTGGGTGGTCACTCCCACTCTTACCTCCAGGCTCACCATCCCTAAACTCCCCCGCGGCACTCACCTCCTGGAAATTCGTGTACTTTTATAAGCCGATCTCCATATCATAGGAATGATTGCCTGACAAGGGTTGTACTTCTAACATTTCCGCTGTAATACAAGTATGCTATTTTTGTACTTTTATGGATAACATGACAATAAAAAGATTTTTTTTAAAAGACTTATTTGCACATGTCTTGGTCCAAACTTAGGTGCCATAGTGGGCGAAAATGATGGTTTGGGAGGTGATCCGATCGATTGTCAGTGGCTCAGATTAAGTCAAGCATTCCATCCATCATCGTTTTTTCACCACAAGAATGTCAGTGACTTCTAGCTCTTGGTTTGCATTTGGCGTTCGACCACACTTGTGTGAAAAATACTGCTACGCTTGTGCAAATACCAGCACTCTAACAAGTATACATTCATTTAGTGTTAGTGCTAGATGGATAGCAAGAACATCTTGCTAACCACTTAATGATCCAACCAGCCTTGAGTTGCATATCCTATGCAAAGCCTCAAAAGTACAGAGAATTGCAAGATGCAATTCCCCATACCTATCAGTATCCTGGGGTAGGACTATACAGCGTCACTGTCCGGAATTGTACACACTCTACCATAAAGATGAGATTCTCTGTAAACACCAATCAGTAGATCAAAAAACCTTTCTCAAAATGTATCTATTGTTCCAAACCAAAGAGTATACCTCACAAGAGTGTACTTCACATGAACAGACACTTAAACTCTTTTCAATTTTGACACAAAATACTACTTGGGAAGTAAAAGGAAAAATTAAGCACGCTTTTTGAAGACAAATGGGAAAATGAATTGCAGGATAAAGAAATTGTCAATGTGCAACAATGCATTCTGGGGATTGTAGTATGGTGTGACTACACTGGATTCTAGTAGGCGTGCGTAATGATGCGGGGAATGCCACAATCCATTGAAAGCTTACATGTGAACAAAGCTGTAACATCAGCCAAAACGCGTCTGGATTATTTGTTTTTAAGCAAGCTGCCACATTCCCATTTGGTGATTAAAAACGCCTGTCTGCACTAAGGTGCGATGTACGGCGCACTTCTTTACTTAATGGAAAGGAAGTATGTATGTGTTGGGTATATATGGAGATATATATCTATATATAGCAACCATTACAATAAAAGTCTGCAAATTACTGCAGAACCCTTTAAAATCCAAAAATACATGTTTTTTTCAAAAGCTTTTATTTCTTACGATATTTTTGTGTACAATACATTATTGTATCCTCCTTTTCATGCAAAAGTACATTTGTAACGTTGGCCGTTCCATTTTATGAGAAGGTATACGAAAATGGCACTGTTTGTATTTACACAAATGATAATATGTTGCAGTGTTCGCATTCGCGTGCAGTCTTACATTATGTACAGGGAAATTATATGATATACTCAGAATCACACTATGTTGTGGCAAGCGCCAAGGCCGAGATTCAAAATGAAGTCCTCCGGTTCGAAAGTATGCAGAAGTAGTTCTCTTTGTATACATTAATATTTAGTTCTATTGTTTTTATCTGTCATTTGTTTTAGGTCTGGGTTTCTTTAGGCCTATACCTTTCTATGTTCATGTATTTTGGTGCACGAAGTAATCATGTGTTAAACTATTTACTTACAGATAGAAGATACAAGCCTATTGATATTTTTGCAATTGGATTTGAAGAAATGGTGGAATTAAACGCAGGCAACATTGTGAATGCAAGGCAAGTGGTACAAATGTATATTTCTACACTATCAAACTTTTTTAATGAAATTAATTGAACTGTTTTCATTTCAACTTGTTCATTACAAACACGTTTGAAGTCTAGACAGATGTATCTGATGGAAGGTTTAGGAGTTTGGTGTGGCCTGACTTGCACTCCCTTTCGGTGAAGGACAGTGTGAGGAACTTGACTCTCCATTTAGTTTACTGATCAATGGAATAATCCTACTATGATCCTGCAGTAGTTCGCCATTTCCTCTTGCTCAGTTCTTTGTCAGCGTTTTAGACACTTGCTTCCTGGGAAAATATGGAGGTGCAGAACAGTCTGTGTGGAACTTTTGATGCAAGTTGTCCCTTACTAACATACACTTTCCTTTGGCTTTCCTACTAAATACTGTGTACATCTTCTTTATGTCTGTTTTGTACGCATTTTTGTTGCTTCTGGTGTCATTCCTTTCCCAAGCTTATTAGAAACTAGAGGAGACACAGGAGAGCAGGATGTTCAGTCTATAGATTCAGTGCAACAGCCCAGGTGCAGGGTAAAAGATTTTGCTTTATGTTGCTTCGAAAACCTGATGTATCAGTCTACCATGCGTACGACCGAGTTACCTTTAAAGAGTGTAGTAGAGGAAAAAACAAGATTATTTAGTGACCTTTTCTCTGCAGCTGGTAACGTGTTCAACAGCTGTTCAAGATTGAGACAAATTGAATAATCTGATGGCAATGCAATCCTCTTTCATTCCTTTCCGGGTACTGTACCACAATTTCACTGAATGCTAAGTGTCTAGCATGCTTCATAGGACAGTTGGCTCAAGCTGAGGTGAAAGCTTTCACAACTGTATTTAATTACACTTTAAAAACAGCTGTTGTGCCAGCAGAGTGGAAATGGACAATTATAAGCCTCGCTTTCTAAAAACAAATGTTAGATCCTAAGGATTTTAACAACTTCCGTTCCATTTCCATTTTGCCTTACACAGCCAAATTACTAGGGCAGGATTTGATGTCACAGCTAAAGGAATTTGTGAAAGAGAACAACCTATAGGACTATGAAGAAAAAGGGTTCAGACTTGGAAGAAGTACTGAGTGTGCAACCTCTGTCTGTCCCCGGAACACGACGAGAAAGACTGCGACGTGTGCTGATCGTTCCGATTGAAAAAGACTGTTTGTGATCGCCGGGCTCGATATCATGAGATGCAACAGCAAAGCAGCTCCGCACCAGACATCTTCGGCGAAGAGTCTGACCCAGAACATCATGCCCAAGGAGCCGAAGAAGAAGAACATTTCTCCGTGTCCGAGGACGACTTAGACATCGAAGAAGAGGAGCAAGTTACTCCGGGTCAGCATACCTTGAGTAAAGACAACCCCTTACCCCCCAACAACCTAAGACAAAGGTTCCGGTCCCTCCTCTGCCTTCAGGCCAAGGTCGACACCAACAAACCTTTTCCGACGCCCCGCCTGCGGGCCCGGCTTCGCAACATAAAGAAAAGCCTTCCAGTTCGGGCTCGGACCGACCCCATCTCGGTGCCACCCCAACACCTTTGGCACCGAAACACAAGTCCAAGCTGACACCATCGGCTCCAAATGGCTCAGAGCCGAAACCTTCGGTGCCGAAACAGGCATCCAAGGATAGAGACACTCCATCTAAAGAGCCTCGGTCCGATTTCACATCCGAAACAGATGAAGTTGGTGATTCACCCTGATACAGCAAAAAGAACAATTGATGGACAGAATTCAGAACAATGTCATACATTCAACCCCATACAGAGATATGGGCCTAAATCCATCATTTTTTTTCTCACCATGCCATTCCAGTTTGGACCCAGCCATATGCAAATCAGTCTTGACGCTGCGCCCAATGGCAACAGTCTAGCCCGAACTGCCAGGCCAGGTCCTCCTTGGACTGGAAACAAGAATCCTAGGACCGGTTTCAGACTTTCAGCCCTCATCAGCCAGGATAGCTTGACTCCAGTGGCATGGAGAGCACAGGACCCATGTCTGGGCATAAACGTCCCACTCGGGGTGACAAATACAAAAAGAACAATTGATTGACAGAATGCAGAACAATGTCATACATTCACCCCAGTACAGAGATCTGGGCCTAAATCCATCATTTTTTTGCTCGCCATTCCAGTTTGGACCCAGCCATAGTAGAAGCGATTGGTCATTTACTGTAACAACAATAAAATCAATCCGCTAGATGCTTCTGTTCAAAACATCATTTGCTATGTACTACATCTACAGTGTTCCAATTTAGCGTACACATCTATACGCTTACATCTTTCTTCAATAGCTGCATATATTACAAAACAGACCGCATTGGTTCCAGTGTGGAATCTCAACCTAGTCCTTACAAGAAGCATGGGTCCACCTTTTGAGCCATTGCACAAATGTGAACTACAATTTCTCACTTGGAAGGTAGCCTTCCTCATAGCCATCACATCTCTGAGAAGAGTGTGTGAGCTTCAGGCACTAACCATAGAAGATCCATTTTTACAAATACACCAAAACAAAGTAGTTCTAAGAACTAACCCCAAATTTTTACCTAAATTCATTTCTGCCTCTCATATCAACCAATCTGTTGAGTTGCCTGTGTTCTTCCCTCAACCAGATTCAGTGGCAGAACGTGTTCTTCACACCATAGATGTCAAAAGAGCATTACTATACTACATAGAAAGGACAAAACCTTTCAGGAAAACCAAGCAACTTTTTGTTGCTTTTGCTCCCCACGTAAATGCAATCCAATATCAAAATCAAGTATTGCAAGGTGGATAGCTAAGTGCATTCAAATATGCTACATAAAAGCTAAACGCACGTTAACAATTCCCCCTAGAGCGCATTCTACACGCAATCTGGGGGCTTCTATGGCATTCTTAGGAAATATACCCATAGATGACATCTGCAGAGCTGCAACATGGTCTACACCACACTTTGACAAAACACTATTGTGTAGATGTGTTACCAAGACAGCAAGCTAGTGTGGGCCAAAAAGTTTTACGTACACTATTTCAGACGACTGCAACAGCTACAGGTTAGCCTCCGCTTTGGGATATAACTGCTATGTAGTCTATGCAAAAGCATATGATTTACAGCTTGTATGCCTTGAACAGAAAATGCTACTTACCCAGTATGCATCTGTTCCTGGCATATAGAGCTGTAGAGACATATGCGCCCACCCGCCTTCCTGGGTACCGTTACCTGTTGCAGTAATATTTTAATTAGATACTATATACATGGACATCTCTCTTTACTACTCTTACTAACTCCATCATCACCATTTATGGCAAAACAATCTAAGGATGACGTCGATGCCCATGCGCACTATCACTGAAAGGAGGAGTCACCTACCTCGTGACTGGAAAGACTTCTTCGAACGAAAACAAAGTGCAAACATCCGGACCCAACACTAGATGGCGATCTATGCAAAAGCATATGACTCTACAGCTCTATATGCCAAGAACATATACATACTGCGTAAGTAGCATTTCTCTTTTTTGTCATATACAAGTGTGATGTAACATTTGTAATTACACAACAAGCATGCAAGCAACTCATTAAATCATCTTGCATAATTGCATCAATGTTTCAACTTCTTTTCAGCATTGCATCATTTAGATTTTTTGGAATATTCTGATTTATTTTGTTCATTATGAGGCCCTAGGGCACCAGCTGTGCGTGTTGTCTCTAAACTTAGGTGATCTTGCATTTCCCAATTTGTTCCACAGGCTTAGACAGGGCTTGTTACAGCAGTGCATGCTAAGTTTGTTTCTAATGTTGAAACTGTTGTATAATTTGGTACCATATGTGTAATTGAGTGCATTTCAACCACTGGACTTGCCAGCAGCCTTCAACATACTGTTGGAGAGCCTCAGTAACATCAGCTGCCAGGTCCGAGTTCTTGACTTTAACTTCTGTCTCATATAGGGATTCATATGGCTTCATATTTTCCCTGTCTGTAGGCAGGCTCTTGCTAGCCATCTGATTGCTATAGGAAGTTGTTTGTATATGTATGTGGATGATACAAAGCTGTTGGTCAATCTAACTAAAGAGGGAAAATTTCCAGGGGAAAACTTTTAATCCTCTCAATTTAATTAATGTTTTATGATGGTTAGAAGATGGGTGTCAAAACTTCTCCTTTTCAAAACCAAGGTATTGCTGTCACGCCTGGATACTGCATGAGGGCATCACTTACATAGACCACTAGCATGAGCAATCAGCCTCAACCAGCTTAATCAGTCCATAATCCTGGCCTGCATTTAGATATCTGAAAGAAACACGTTAGTTAGATTCCTCACCTTAGAATATCCCCTGGCGTCAGGCTGGATCCGGAAAGATTTTTCGTCAGCAATACCCTTGCGCGTCGCCAGGCGTCGTCTGCGGCTCCGCGTCCGTCGTCGGCGTCGTGATCGCCGGGATGACGTTGTCGGAGTACTTAGATGCCGCCCTCGCGTGCTGACGTCAGTTCTTCTTTTTTCCGCGCCAGTAAGTGCCGATCCGGGAAGAGCATACCCTTTTAGTCACTTTTTGACTAAACTTTTTTGAACTCTTTTTTTGGTTCCATTCTCGTCGACCTAGACTCTGGTGCCGATAGGGATGCCTGGCTTCAAAGCTTGTGACTCCTGTCACCGACTGATGTCGGTCACGGACCACCACCGCCGGTGCCTCTATTGCCTTGGGGCCGACCACCATGCCGAGTCGTGCCTCGACTGCCGGGCCTTGACTTTGAAGGCTAGGCGGGAGCGGTCCCGCAAGCTACTCGAGTTCCGGCACTCTGCTCCGCGCCGTTCAAGGTCCCTGTCGAGGAGGAGGTCGAGGGACCGGTCGCGGAGCCGCAGCCATCACCGCTCGTCGGGGTCCAAGTCTTCGCGATCCGGTAACTCGAAGCACAGCAAGAAGTCGAAGAGGCGACATCGCTCTTCTGGCTCCCCTCGCCGGTCGCGCGACTCGGCTGAGGTTTCGGGTGGCACCACACGCGCGGCTCCGTCTGAGCCGCATGAGCACCGTCCGTCCCCATACCCTCCGGTCCCTGGGACTGACGCGACTCCGACGGAGGTCAGTGCCTTCCTCATAGCCATGAGGAACCTGGCTCCGCCATCGACGCCTGCCGGCGCGCCTTCGGGCCCCGCAGGCTCGACTGGGAATCCTAGCGAGCCGGCGGCTCCGGCCCCGGCGCCATCGTCGACTCCGATCCCGACGCCGCAGGTCCCCGAGACATCCAGGCCGGGATCTCAAGTCGGTGCCGGTCGACCTCACGACCCCTCCGCCGGCGCCGACTCCTCCGGTGCCACCCCTGGCGCCACCTTCGGACGATGCCGTTCCCCAGTTTAGTCCGGGTCCGGGCCCGGTGTCGGAGCGGCACCAGCCGGCGCCGCACCCGGTGCCGATAGGTGGCAGTTTCATCTTCCGCCCGGCTCCGATCATTCCACCTGTATACCAGGAATCGGATGACGGTGACGACTGGGAGGGGTCTGAGGACCCCCCTGGCCCGGCAGGGCCAGTTATCTCAGGACTGGGCAGACGAACTGGGGGATGCCAGTGGTCTTGACACCTCCCCTGACACTGGCTTCATCTCTCCTCCGACCGTGGCTTCGGAGGAAGGTGCTACCTTTTCTGTGGTGCTGCGCAAGGCGGCCGAAGCCCTTGGGCTAGAGCTGACTGCTGTGGCCGTGAGGACTAATCTCCTCACTGAAGTGCTCCAATCGTATGCAAGCTCCTCGGAGCCTCTGCTGCAGTTTAATGAAGCACTGATTGACGTTCTGAAGGGCACCTGGTCCAAGCCCTCCACAGTTCCTCCTGTGGACCGGAACGTGGCCCGGTACCACCGCCCTGCACTGGGCGACCCCAGTTTTCTGTCCATGCACCCCACGCCCGAGAGCCTGGTTATCCAGGCCTCTACTCCCAGACCTCCTTCCTGTCCACTCCCCCGGATCGGGAATCCAAAAGGTTGGAACAGTTTGGGAAGAAACTGTTCTCCTCACTTAGTTTGGGGTTGCGGTCTATCAACACCGCGTGCCTTTTGGACCGTTACTCCCACTCCCTGTGGGATACGGTGGAGGACGTGCTGCCCCAGTGTCAGGAGGAGGCCCGGACACGTCTCGCCCAGGCTCTTGCCGACGGGCGGGATGCGGCACGGCATGCAATCCGATGTGGACTGGACACAACGGACTCGCTGGGCAGGGCAATGTCGACCACGGTGGCGCTTCGTCACCAAGCCTGGCTGCGGTCCGAGTTTTTCCGGGGATGTCCAGAGCACCCTCATGGACATGCCCTTCGATGGCAGTCGCCTTTTTGGCGACAAAGCGGATAGTGCGCTGGAGCGCTTTAAGGACTCCAAGGCTACGGCCGACCTCCACGCGGACATGGATTCCGCCGAGGCGGTACAGGGGGACAACGTGCCGGTCTGTCCACATCCATCCCAGCAGCATCCGCCTCAAAGCCCTCCTAGTCCGAGCTTTCAGGCCCATTCCACGCCAGTGGGAGGCAGAGTTCGTCATCACCTGCTCCACTGGCGTACCATCACATCGGACAGGTGGGTGCTGCAAATCGTCCGAAGGGGCCACTCCCTCCCCTTCGAGGCAACCCTCCAGCCATGCCACCGCAGTGCCATTGAATTTCGAGGGATCACTTGCAACTTCTGCAGGAGGAAGTTACGGCCCTCTTGGCCAAGGGGGCCATCGATCGCGTTCCTGGTCCAGAAGTAGGTAGTGGTTTCTATTCCCACTACTTTCTGGTTCCCAAGAAGGGAAAAGGGGGCCTACGCCCTATCTTGGACCTCAGGAGCGTCAACGCCTTCCTCCGGAAGGAGAAGTCCAAGATGCTCACCTTAGCTCAGGTTCTGGCTGCCCTAGACCCTGGAGACTGGAGGGTAGCATTGGACTTGCAGGACGCTTAATTCCACATCCCTGTCCTGCCGGCCCACCCGGGGTTACCTGCTGTTCACGGTGGGCCAAGAGCATTTTCAGTTTACCGTGCTCCCCTTCGGCCTCACCAGTGCCCCTCGGGTGTTCACGAAAGTGATGGCGGTGGTCGCAGCTCACCTGCGCAGATTGGGGGTTCCAGTCTTCCCCTATCTCGACGAAGGCGGGCTCACCCCAGGCAGTCATCTCCCACCTCCAGACTACGGCCGACCTCCTGCATTTGCTGGGGTTCTCCATCAATGTGCCAAAGTCGCATCTGAGTCCCTCCCAGAAGCTCCTCTTCATCGGAGCGGTTCTGGACTCGGCGCAGTTCTGGGCCTATCCTCCGGAACAGCGGGTCCGGGATATTCAGGCTCTGATTCCCATCTTTCGGCCTCCATCCCGGGTTTCGGTCAGGTTGGTGCTGCAGCTTCTGGGTCTGATGGCCTCCTGCATTCTGTTGGTGCATCACGCCAGATGGCGAATGTGGGCTCTGCAGTGGGACCTGAAGTTTCAGTGGGCCCAGCATCAGGGCAACCTGTCCGACCACGTCCTGATCTCGGAGGACACTGCGAGACAGTTGTAGTGGTGGCTCACGAACTGCAATTGGGTCCCTACCCCAACCGGAGCACGTAGTAGTGACAGATGCGTCCCTCCTGAGATGGGGGGGCCACATGGGAGAGGCAGAGATCAGAGGCCTCTGGTCTCTGGCGGAGTCTCCGCTCCGTATCAACCTTCTGGAGCTGAGGGCGATCCGACTTGCACTGAAGGCATTCCTTCCCTCTGTCCGGGGAAGTGTAGTGCAGGTGTTCACGGACAACACACCGCCATGTGGTATTGCAACAAACAGGGCGGGGTGGGGTCGTGGACCCTTTGTCAGGAGGCCCTGCGCCTCTGGACATGGCTGGAACATCAGGGCATCACCCTGGTGGTTCAACATCTCTCTGAACGCCAGAGCAGACTAACTCAGCCGCCGGTGCATGATGGATCACGAATGGCGTCTACACTCGGACGTGGCGTAAGGCCTCTTTCGGCAGTGAGGCGAGCCTTGGTTAGATCTATTCGCCACCGAAGAGAACGCGCAATGTCAGCAGTTCTGCGCATTGGAGTTTCCAAGGCGGCACTCGCTCGGGGACGCCTTTCGTCGCTAGTGGAGTTGCGGTCTGTTGTACGCCTTTCCGCCTATACCACTTCTGCCCAGAGTTCTGAAGAAGATCAGGGCCCAAGTAATCTTGGTGGCTCCGGATTGGGCACGAAGATACTGGTGTCCCGAGCTACTTAGTCTATCGATCGATCCCCCGATACGACTGCCTCTTCAGGAGGACCTTCTGTCGCAGCAGCATGGGACGGTCCTCCACCCAAACCTATCCAGCCTCCACCTCCATGCGTGGAGATTGAGTGGCAGCAGTTGATGCCATTTGACTTGCCTCCTGAAGTCTGTAAGGTTATTCTGGCAGCTAGGCGTCCCTCCACAAAATCTGTATACGCCTGCAGGTGGAACAAATTTGTGGCATGGTGCACAGCAAAGGCTGTGGATCCCCTTTCCGCCCCTCTTTCTGAGGTTCTCCTCTTTCTTCTTTCCATGGCCCAGCAGGGCTCTGCTCTGGGCACCCTTCAAGGTTACCTTTCAGCTATTTCTGCTTTCTCACGGCTTCCTGATCAGCCTTCTCTTTTCAAATCCCCTGTTGTTTCTCGCTTCTTTAAGGGCATTACTCACATGTTTCCTCCTGTCCCTTTCGTAATGCCTCAGTGGGATTTGAATCTGGTATTGACGTTTCTGATGTGCGCTCCCTTTGAGCCGCTTCATAATTGTCCCCTTCGTCTGTTGACGCTTAAGACTGCTTTCCTGGTTGCCATCCCCTCTGCTAGAAGGGTGAGTGAGCTCCAGGCTCTCAATTCTAAGCCTCCTTTCCTTTCTGTCCATCCGGACAAAGTTGTTCTCAGGACTCGTCCTTCCTTTCTCCCTAAGGTGGTAACTGCCTTCCACATCGGACTGTCTGTTACGCTGCCCACCTTCTTTCCGCCTCCGCATCCCTCGAAGGAGGAAGAGAGGCTCAACCGTCTGGACCCAAAACGGGCGCTGTCCTTCTATCTGGACCGCACCAAACAGTTCAGGGTGGACGGCCAACTCTTTCTTGGCTACGTGGGCGCTAAGAAGGGGCGGGCGGTGCACAAGCGAACCATCTCTCGGTGGGTCGTTTTGTGTATCAAGGCCTGTTACTCCTTAGCTAAAAAGGAACCTCCTGTAGGGCTGAGGGCCCGTTCCCCTCGGGCCACAGCGGCGACCACTGCCCTTTGCCAGGGAGTCCCCTTGCAGGACATTTGTCAGGCAGCAACGCGGGCCTCGCTGCACACGTTTGCCAAACACTGTTGCCTGGACAGCCAAGTCCGTAGGAACGGCTTCTTTGGCCGTTCTGTTCTCCAAGACTTTCTGGTGTGATCTTGGTTCGCAGCCCACCACCGGGGTTGGTATTGCTGGTGTATCTATTCTAAGGTGAGGGATCTAACTAACGTGTTTCTTTCAGATGAACAAGTTACTTACCTTCGGTAACGATATATCTGTAAGAAACATTAGTTAGTTAGATTCCTCACCGACCCACCCATCCTCCCCGTTCTGCGAACCGATATCTAGGGTTGAGGTCATCCCTTTCAGGGCCCTAGAATTTTTGGGCACCAGTGTCGGTCTCTTGCATGGCTCTGCGTTCCTGGCGTGGAAAGCTATGTACAAGAACTGACGTCAGCGCGTGAGGGCGGCGTCTAAGTACTCCGACCGCATCACGGCGACGCCGACGACGGACGCGGAGCCGCAGACGACGCTTGGCGACGCGCAAGGGTATTGCTGACAAAAATCTTTCCGGATCCAGCCTGACGCCTGGAGATATTCTAAGGTGAGGAATCTAACTAACTAATGTTTCTTACAGATATATCGTTACCGAAGGTAAGTAACTTGTTCTTCAGGAACTCAGGCTTCCTCCATTTTCCCCCATTTGGTCTTTCTCTTGGCAGGACTATGGAGAATTGTGTCAATTTCCATATTAAGGTTCAGGACGCCCGCATTCTTCCTAGGGGCCTCTCGGACCACTCTCCGTTGCTTCTGGCCCTCGGCCCGCCTCCCTTCTCCGCCCGCCCGGTGTAGCGCCTGAACGCTTGGTTCCTACAGGATAAGGACTTTCGGAAGTCGGTAGGAGACGAGATCTCTAGCTACGATCACCACAACGCGGGCTCTGTTTCTGCCGCGGTTTCCTCTGGGAGGCTGGTAAGGCGACTATTAGGGGAGCGGCCAAGGGACTTGTACAGCACCAGCGCCGGAGACGCCTCCAGCAGCTTACGGAGTGTGAAGCGCAGGCCTTGGAGCTTCAGCGTGACCAGGAGGCATTGAGTGATGCTGGGCGGGCGCGGCGGCTGGCCTTTCTGCGGGAGGAGATTCGTCTGCACTCCATGGAGGCGGCGAAAACTCTATGGCGCTCGTCAGTGGCTCGAGTATACGGCTGGGGGATAAGAACGGTGCACTTCTCCACCGGCTGGCCACGTACCCCCGGGCAAACAGGATTATCCCTGCTGTTGTGGGCCCTACCGGCGAAACTCACACTGCCTCCGTGGCGGTGGCTCAGTCCTTTGCCAATTATTATTCCACGCTGTACCGGGCTCGGGCACCGGGGATCCCCCTGACGGAGCTGATGGGAACGGCTGGAGCGGGCCTGCAGTGCTTGGGGCGAGAGGCCGGTGAGACCCTGGACTCGCCCGTTACGCTGCAAGAAATTGACGCAGCCATCAGCCATCTGGCTCCTGGGAAAACCCCGGGTCCGGACGGCTTCCCACAGGAATATTATGCCCACTACCGTGACGCCCTCGCTCCGCAACTTTTGGGCCTCTTTGCAGAGGTGATGGAGAAAGGCTCGTTCCCTTCGGAGACGGACACGGCTACGATAGTCGTTCTCCCCAAAACGCAGCCCCCATCACAGTCCTGCTCAGACTATCGGCCGATATTTCTCATTAATACTGAAATTAAGATATACGCTACCATCCTGGCGCAACGGCTGCGCCCGCACCTTACTTCACTGGTCCATCCGGACCAATGTGGATTCATGCCGAACCGAGGAACTCGGCACTGCCTGCGACGCCTGCATCTCGCCATGGCTCACCGGGGGCGTCTCTCTCCTTACCTGGCCCTGTTGCTAGTCGACTTTGAGAAGGCCTTCGACTCGGTGGGGTGGGTCTACCTTGAAGAGGTACTGGAGAGGATGGGGTTCGGTCCTCAATTTCGCGCCATGGTCCGGGTCTTGTACGCGGCTCCACGGGCCAGAGTGTTGGTGAATGGGGCTCTATCCCGCCCGTTTCTCATCGGGCGGGGGACACGTCAGGGTTAACCGCTCTCGCCCCTCCTCTTCGCCTTGGCAATGGAACCCCTGGCCGTTCTGATCCGGTCGGATCCTGCTCTTCGTGGGTGGGACTGGCCGGGCATGGCTCCTGATAAAATAGCTCTGTATGCGCACAATGTCCTCCTTTACCTCTCAGACCCAGCTATCTCCGGTCCTCTTGTTTGTCAGATTCTTCGCCGGTTCGGTCAGGCATCGGGTCTCCTTCTCAACCCCAGGAAATCGGTCTTGGTTCCGCTGCATCCGGCTAGAGATTGCTTCGACTGGCAGTCCGATATTCCCCTCCGGAGACTTTCTTTTAAGTATCTGGGGATCTGGGTCACCCTTCTACCAGAGCTCTGCTGGGCCCTTAATGTGGCCCCCGTGGTCAATAAAGCCAAATCAGACCTGGTGAGGTGGCAATCGCTCCCCTTGAACCCGCTGGGGAGGATTGCACTCTACAAGATGATGATCCTTCCCAAGTTCCTGTACATGCTGCAGAACACGCCCTGCTCTTTTTCTCGTCCTTGGTTCCGGGACTTGGATAAAATGGCGACCAAGTTTCTCTGGGGAGGCGGTAGAGCCCGTCTGGCCTTGAGCCGGTGCCGGATTCCATCATATGACGGAGGTCTGAGCATGACCAACCTTTATCTGTACTATCTTGCAACTCAGCTCCTGGTGGTCCACGATTGGTTTTCGGGCGGGTGGGACGACCCGGCCTACAGGCTGGAGGTACAGCTGCTGGGGTTCCCCTCTATTCAAAATATGCTCTACGGGGCGACGGTTCCTCGGGCGCTCCCGGACGTTGTACGGGCCCCATTCTTGGTATGGCGTGCCGCTCTCCGGCATACCCAGTGGTCGGGTAAACTTACTCGTGTTACACCGCTCTGGCATGGCGCTTGGCTGCGGGAGGTCGCGGGGTTGAGAGGGTTTCGAGCGTGGGATCTCCTTGGGATTTCTTGTTTAGGCGATGTGTGGCGGGGGAGTCGCATGTGCTCCTTCTAGGAGCTCCGGGATCGGTTCTTGTTGTGCCCCTCGCAGTTTTATAAATATCTCCAGCTGCGTCACGCGATTCAATCTCATGTACCTCTGGATTCAAGGATCCCTGATCATAGCCCACCCGAAGCTCAGGTGATGTTGGGGTTTCTGGGGAAGGGGGGAATTTCCCGTATTTACCGGATCCTGGTCAATAACACCCCGACGGACTGGGACGACATGAAGCTGCGCTGGGAGGCCTGGGTGGGACCATTGGTTGATGCTGATTGGAGGGACGCCCTTATGGCACCCAGGACGATTACCTCATCAGCCAGGTTGCGGCTCATCCAGCTTTATTACCTACATACCGCCTATCTGACCCCGGAATGCCTCTACCGTGCGGGTCTTTCTCCAGATGCCTCATGTGCGCGCTGTAGGGCAGACCCGGCGGACTTCTTCCACATGGTGTGGGCCTGTCCGCGTTTGGGAGCCTACTGGGGCGAGATTGAAACTGAACTAACTGAGATACTGGGGTGGGAGGTCCCCCATGATCCCAAAGTGGCCCTGCTGGGGATAACGGACGGTCTGGACGGTACCCGTAATGAGAAATTCTTCCTAACTACTGCTCTGGTGGTGGCAAAGAGGGACATCGCAGCCGCCTGGAAGCGGGCTGATCCACCCAAATGCGCTACATGGAGACAGGGGGTGGACTGGTGCGCGACGCAGGAGCGCATGATGTATTCGGCGCGGGGTTGCCCCAAAAAGTTTAGCAGAATATGGGGGAAGTGGCTAGGGGGTATAATCTAGGGGTGTTGAGGCGGGTGGAGGGAGTGAGGGGGTCGGGGAGGGGATGGGAGGTCTTGCTATTGAGAGGAGATGTCATTTTGATGCCAGTTCATTTGGACGGTTGTATGTACATTTATGTGTGTTCTTTTGCAAAAATAAAAATTTGCTTATCAAAAAAAAAAAAATTCCATATTAAAGTGGTAGATGCCATTATTCAGTTGGGAAACTGCATTTATTCACAAATCCCAGAAAAGCAGTGAACGTCTGCAGTAGATTCAGAATACCACTTTGTGGCTGCTTGCTAGTGGTGAATAACTGGGATCATGTGTCCAATACTCTCCAGTTGTAAAACTCGCTTCATGTGTGGAAAAAGGTGCAGTTTTAGGCACCGAAGGTAGTGTATAATGTACTCTGCCAAAGTAAGATGCTCTTCCTGGCTGCTAGATTTATTTACAACTGTAAGAATGAGTGACAGTTTTTCTATTTGTGGCTGTGAATCCAGGGAACACTCTACCCCTTCGCCATCACATGGAACCTTTGCAACCTAAATGTAGGCAACTACTCGAAATGTGGCTATTTTCCCCACTATAATCAGAGAAGTATTATGATGGGTTTTGTTGGTTGTCCACCACTAGTAATAATGTCGCTTTGGGGGTCTAGGGCAGGTCTAATTGAGACTGATCAGCTTGGCTGTTCCAGGATAGAGGGCGTCTTGGAGCTTTTGTGTCCCTGTAGCTTAACAAAAGGTCAGCCAAGTGACCCTTGGAGTCCATTCATAGTCCTAGGTACAAGTGGGAGCATGTCCAGCCCTTGTATTTCTCCTCACAGGTTCAGCAGCAGGTGCCGTCCTTCTTCTGTCTTACACAGGTCTAACAGTGTTCTGAAGAGGGTGCCCAGGAGTGTGACATTTATGCCTGGTCCTGGTCTGTGGAGTGGGGGTGACTCCTGGCCCCTTCCTAGCCAAAAGGGTAGAAAGTTCCCAGGTGTAAGCCTACCGCCGACAGACTGTGTGCCCGTAACCCTCTCTACTTAAATCCATCACAGTCGAATTGTGTGTCCAGTGTGCAGTCCTCTTGTGCCCAACCTAGAGGTGTGACCAGGGAAATGAGCAACCCCTTCTCTGTGGTTACTCAAAATCGGATCTAGGGTGGATGACGGGCCAAAGGAACAAAAGAGAGGGCAGGCCCAGGTGTTCGCTACATCTGGCTGTAACTAAGTAGGCCTCTTTGAAGGTAATTACGTTCTTGGGCAATGCTGAGAGGGTCATCCCCTCAGAGAAACAGAATACCTCCCCACAACCAAGGCCTTTGTCTCAGCTCTGGGAGAAACCTCACCAAGGAGCTCCTGGGTAACAGTTGGATCTCATGTAAATGGGCTTCTAGGGCTGTAGAGCAGGTTAAAGGTGCCTTTTTAAAGTACCTTTTGTTTACCTTTTGTAAAATATTTTGCACAAATCAGACTATGCCAATGAATTGGACTCCTGATAAACATGTTTAAATATTCAAAGAAATAACTTTTTAGCTGGTTCCTAGGCGGGGATAATATTTTAAAATAGGAATATTAACTCCCAATGCTTTCCTATGGAACAGCTGCCCTGCTACAGTAAAAATAGGTTTTGGGGCCTTGTCACTGTAAAGATATGTTCTGCATTAAACTTTTACCTTCACTACATTTAAATGCCATGCACCCTCCGTTATTGGGCATTAAGGCCTACTTAGGGGTGACTTATTAATATTTAAAAGGAGGGTTTAGGCCTGTCAAATGTGGTTATTTTGGCAGGTCGACTTTGCAGTTTAAACCTGCGCAACCAAGTTACTAGTGGCAGGCCTGCAGTCATGCTGTGCACTGTCACTCAAGTGGTGGCACAATCTATGCTGCCATCCGCTAGTGACAAGTAACGGCCCTGGGTACACTTTATAAGGTAAGTTAAGTATGCCAATTAGGGGTATAGCCAATTAGTACCTGTTCTAAGGGTCCGAGCACATGCACAGGGGCCTGGTTAGCCGAGTCCAGTGCCCAGAGTCAAAAATCCAGCAGCATCAGCCCAAAAAACAATGGGCTTGATCATGCAAAAAGAGGCATCTTCTTTAAAGTAATGGATTTTAGCCGTTTAGTAATTTACAGCAGGTTTACTCATTTGGAGCAGGGTTGGGGCAGCTCTGATGGACACAGATATAGTGTTTCAGTTCCGTGGTGAAGGCCTGTTGATTTGCTCTTATTTGCACTTCTTAGCCTCCAGTCAGATGGTGCCCTGACTGCGGGTGTGCTTAGAGCTACTAGAGGCAATGAGCTTGTCAGCCAAATTGGGCGGGGTGCCAGTCATGATGACTTTGTAAATGAAGGTGCGGCTGACAAGGAGTCCATTGAAGTTCCATCCGAGTGGGGGAGATGTTATACTTTTCAGTACCTTGAAGAGGACTACTGCAAGAGTGTAGGGTGCGCTTTAGGAAGCCCAGTGTGGAATCTGGTAGCCTTTGAACAGGGCGTTGCCATTATTCAGATTGAGATTATAGAATTTCTGAGTTCACCTTCCGGGATGATTGTTTTTTGTAAATAGAGAGAGATGCTCCATTTGGTGATGTGTTCCTTGAGAGTGAGGTCTATGTACAGGAGGAATTCAAGGTATTTGGCATAGGGAGAAAGTTGGGGTTCAAATGTGTCCAGGTTCAGGTCACTGAGCTAAATTTATGCTAGTTGTTGATTAGTAGGAATTGTGTTACTGTATGTTTGGTCTTCAGGTAGGTGCTGGACATCAAGTTCTGGATGGGGTGCAGGCAGTGTTTTAGGTGTTGGATGTCTAGAGGGAGGGCTTTTTTTGTTTTGTTGTGTTCTGCAAAAGATACATCTCTAGGTCTCATGCTGCATTACTAAATGAGGATGATGAGGCCATTATTATGAGGGGCTTACTCTACAAATAAATTACATAGGAAAAAAAGTCTGTTTATGCCCTCCCTCAAGACTTCTACTCTGATTCCGAGTTGGTTGGACTTTTCCATTCCCTGAACAGAATTCAAAGCTGGTTAGTATTTACAGCACTCTGTAATTAATGCTTAAAATATCTCACTCTTCATGAACTTTTCCAGGTCAAACCTGCCGAAAGTTAACAGGGAAAAGCCATATGCCATTTATTGTGACATACCGATTTTGGTGCGGTAAGCACCAACATTCCCACACTGTTCCCCAGATACTCCGGATATATGCTGTTTATCGCACCTGATAAATTCCGAACTCCCGTGAGGCTGCCTTTATCAGGTGTAGTAAATAGCACCTACTCCTCTTACCAACTCGGAAATCCGGACCTAAATGATTTTTTTTCCATTTGATGTCACGCAGAAGTGTGATTTGAAGTGTTAGAGCCAACACTGAAAGCACCAGACCGCCAATGCATTTCATTTATAAATGTGGGTTTAGAAATATATGCTGAACAGTGGAGTATAAGGTGCATTTTGGATGGTAATCTTGGTATTCATTTTCCATTAATGTTTACTTTGGGCTGTGGAACAAAAGAAGGCCTTACATTTGAACTAGTGTTTAGAGAGAGGCATTAAAACATTTAAAGTTTGCGATATGTACTCTAAGTCCCAGTTAGGTGTGTTGCTTCATTTTGAATGGCTTGTAGTCTATGTAGGAGGTAGGTGATGATTTCCAATTCTACTGCTTTCCCATAACCCAACCTGGAACAAATCGTTTCTGTGATCACAGAAATCAGAAATGAGAGATTGTCCTTTGTTTCAGGTGATAAATAAAATAGGCTCTCCTTGCACATTCACCCGGAGCACAGGGTAAAGGTTGGAGTCTGTTATAAACTCTGTGTTTTTAACAGAGTTACTTCTGGCCAGAAGGGGGGCTATCTATTTGTTGATGCAATTGATAATCACTACTTCTATTTTGTCTGTTTTTAGTTTAAGCCAGTGTTTGGCTATCCACTCATTGATCACAAACTAGATATTCCTTACGCTTATGCTTTCTAAGGACTAACAGTTGGATCTTAGTCCTGTCATAGCAGGGTCTGCAAATTCTCTGTAAAGGAATGAATCTGGAAGCGATATGAGTTGATAAGCCCAACTTAAGGCCAAACATTCAAGATCACTTTCATTGGTGTCTTTGGGGTGCTCTGAGGAACACTGTACAGATGGAGATTAGAGGGAAATGGTAGGAAAACAAATTTGGAATGGTCTCTCAAGAAGGAGTCCACCTACATGAGTGCAAACATGCTTAGTGGAGTAATGCATCCACTGTTTCAAGTCATTGTCTGTCAATCAATAAAGTGAGTACCATTGAATTGGGCAACACTAAACATCTGTTATAAGTACCAAGATACTCCAAAGATTAAACTTGTGCTTTACAAATACACGTTATATTATGTTATGTTGCAAAAGTAACACCAAATATATAAAAATTGTACATATTTCAAAATGTAACATTATCTCCTCTAAGGTTTATTTTTAAGTCCATACCTCCATTATTTTCTATGGGGGGTGTTGCAGTACCAGTGGTTGGCCATGTGTAGTACTGGACTTACTACAAAAGTGTAAGGGCCGGATTTTCTAAGGTAAACTTACACTTTATAGTAAGTTTACTAATTTTTGGCATTCACACACTTCATGTTGTTTTAAGACTCCACACTCCCTATACTTACGTTGCTAAATTACTGCAAAAGTGCCAGTTACTGCAAACGTGCCGTTTGTGATTACTGAAAAGTAGTAAAATACTCTAAAGTATACATTTACTCAAAAGTGCTGTTTGTGAATCAAGCCCTTAGTTTTGGAGGGAGGTGGTCAGCTAATCCATTGTTATAGGCTTTGCTCACTTCATCAGTCTGCTTCTGCCTATATGAATCATCTGCAGAATAGCAGTTGAGATGAAGAATGAGTTCTGCAGTGGAAGATACCAGAGATGAGTTATGAGTTGACCCAGTATTTGCATTTCAGCTCTCTAAAGTGATGTTCTCAAGCAGCATATTGGGCAGGAAATGGTGATCAACACATTTGTAATTTTCCTGTAGTAGGCAAACGTCATCGTCAGAAAAATTATTCCTAAGTTAACTGAGGATACAAGGAAGTGAAAGCTTTGAGGTAAGCTGTTGGGACGGGAAAGTCTTCTGCATGGTGATAGATGTGCACCCCTGCCCTGAGTGCGACAAATGTACTGATGTCTAGATCTCTAAAGCTGATTTTTATATTTTAGGCAAAAATGGATAATGTGTGTGTGCCATGTCATAGGCCTGTCTCATGGATTGCGAATCTTGTTAGACCAGAAGGGGCGACCAAAGCAATACGCTCATAGTGGTGAGAAGGTTCTGCCTTCACTAGGAGTTAAGCAGCATGAGGACAGTGGTGGCAGCATACCATGTAGTGATCAGTAGGAATGAACAGGTCCTTTTAACCTGTGTCACTGGAGTGAGGCCAGTGTTTCTGCTTGTGCTTAACCTACCCTTGGCCTATATCGGTTTGATGTGTAGTGCTGCACAACGCAGGAGTGTGGTGTATCTTGGCTGGGTGGATGTGTCCCTGGAAAACGTATAATACTGGGATAATGCAGTACTGTGCAGTGCCAGCACAGTTAGTGCATGTCCTGGGTGTATGTGTGCATGTGTGCATTTGAGTGGTACAATACATGGAGGATGTAGTGCTGTGCAGTGCGTGCAGGTTAAATGTATGTGCTGGATGTATGTGTGCCTGGTACAGAACATGAAGGGTACATTGCTATGCAGTGTGTGTAGGTTGTATAAATGCACTGGGTGTATGTGTGCCTGTGGATGGTGCAATACATGGAAGGCCCTGGGTTCCATTTCGGGAGACCCAGGCCTGCATGGTAAAACGTGGAGAGGAGGTAGAGAAATCCCCCAGACAGATTTGTGTATTGCTGCATTCCTATAAGCTGGGAGGGATACACTCTGTAAAGGGGAGTGCCAGGCTTCTCCGGTACGCTTCACAGGGTGCTCTTGGATTCAGTGAGAGGTCACAAAGAAGGGTCATGGGCACATCTTAGGAAGGAGAAGGGGCTGCTAAGAGAATCCTAAAGAGTATTGCTTTAGCCTGGGCTAACATTTTGAAATACATATCACTGTGTCTGACATAAAGTTGTGAACCCCTGTTTATTCCCATAGCCTGTGTTCAGGCTGCCAGTTTAGAATATCTTCTGTGGTGATTCACTGCTTTCAAGGGGAAACATAAGGCAGAGAAGTTGGCACTTCAAAATTAGCAGGACCCAACATAAACTTCAAAGATTCACATCCTAAATCACTTTTGGTGTCTGGAAACGGATTATAAGAAAGGGATTTTGGGACCCCAAACATTTTCATCTGCCAGACAGGCTGTGTTAGGAGGAGAAGCTCTGCAAGACCTCTGCCTGTTACCGGGACTGGGGGCCAATGCATGCTGATCTCCCTGCTGGGTGAGGGGACATCACTCAAGGAATCCAAGACCACCTCCCATGGAGCCTGGAGCACCAGCGCCTGCCTGCTTGCCACAAACAGTATGCCCTGTGAGGAAGAGGGGATCGAGGTCTAGTAGGGAGCCCTGTCGAGTGGACACCCTGCGCGAGGTAGACAGCCACTGCCTGTGTGCATAACGAAGTTGGTGACCCTCGTAGGCCAGAGGAGGGCTGCCGTGAATTGAGCCGTGTGCCTCACTGCGTCGGCTGGAGCATGTGCGTAGTGGGGGGCGGCGACCCCTTATGTTAGGTTGGGCCACCATGAGAAGACTACCGTGTGGTGAGGGCTTTAGCCAGAGTGCGGTAGTGGGCTGTTACCCCATATGCCAGGAGGGGCCGCCGTTGAGGACTTTACTGTGCCAATCAAGCCTGAGCCTATGTACCTTAAGGATACATGAACCCTGTATGCCACAGGAGGTCACTGGGACCAGCAAGTTGTGTGACCTGGTCAGAGTGAGGCTGCCTGGGATGAAGACTTTTTACCAGGAGTTTTATTTCAACACCCTCACAACCTCTTTCTCTCTGGCTGCACCTACTACCCTCCCCACCCACCCATCGTGGGAGGAACCAGAGACTAACCTTGCAGAAAGGAGCCACCGAGAATGCCGGTCGCTGTGGAGGCTTGACCTCTTCTGAGGACTGTCCGCCAGCTGAGTGCATCCACCTGTGCAGAGTGCAGCAAGCTCACCTGAATCAGCCACTGTCACTTCAGCGCCCTTAGAAGGGGTGCACTGTGGAACTCCGGCTGCTCGTATCTTGCAAAGTGCGGGTAAGACTGATTTCCGTCAGTGGGAAACCTGCTGTTAATTAGCGCTGCTGTGCTGGAAGATTATTGACTTTGAAATAGAGTCCTAGTAATACCTTGAAATTCAGACTACTAGTGGGGCTTACCCTGGATGTTGCCGATATTAAATGGGGAATAACCACTACTACTAGAAGTGAGGAGGGAGTGAGTGTGGGACCCAGAGAACCGTCTAACGAAATACTAGAGCTCTAACCTCAGGGGGGCTGTGCAGTTGTTTGTAAATGTAATATTTTTCCTTAGTATGGGTAGCCGTAGAAACAAAATATTTTTCTGTTTTCATAAACATGAGTATTTGGCTGGATAATGATTTATTGCTGCTGTGCACATATTAAATTGTGAGCTGGTGTTCACTCCCCAGAACGAGTACTTGACCAAGTTGATCAGAATCCATAATAAGTTGGGCTCCGGGACATCAAGAGTAAAAGGCCTTAAATCCCACAGTTTGGACCAATAACCCCGACTTTCCCTGTGGTCCTCTGAAAGGTTGTTTTTGTCTTAAGCCATTCCAGATTAAATTTACTCGAATGGATCACTGTAGCCTTGTGTTCTAGTGTATTTGATCATAGAAGCAGTGTATTATACAAAATTCTTGAAGTAATAATTGAATGTAAACCTGGAAATTCAATGCAAAATTACCATGTGCATTCAACCCATTTTTTATTACTACTTCACAGCACCACCAACCAAAAACTTTGGGCTGCTGAGCTTCAGAAAACTATCTCAAGAGACAACAAGTATGTGCTTTTGGCATCAGAGCAGCTGGTAGGAGTCTGCCTCTTTGTGTATATCAGACCTCAGCATGCCCCTTTCATCAGGTCAGTATGTAAAAAGTAAAAATAGTAACCTGCCATGTCATTGTTTAAGCTTGTTTTCAGTGTGGGGCACCTTCATCATTATTCACATTTGTCCTTCTTATTTCACAATGCTCCAATACTTTATTTAAACAAATTGTCTTTTCCAGCCCTACATGTTCGCTTCTATAACATTAAAAGTGGTTTCCACAAAAAAACAGATTGTTTTAAACTGCATGGGATTTGAGAAATAAAAATGATGCAAGAGATCTATGCAAGCAGTGCCATGCTGTCTGAGATGTGTAAACCCTGTGGCACAAAGAAAGTCTGTATATGTTCAAATGAAAATAATGGAATGTAAAAACAAAAACAGATATGTGTTGTTGCACATTCACTGTACAATCCTTTACAAAAGCTCAATCAGGTATAAACTTGTAATAGTTGGACATAGAAGTACATAGGTGGGTAGCTGATTTATCCACTATCCCAAAAACCTCAAGTTGCTTAAGCGCACCACAGTTTTCATTTCATAAGTTCTTTACTCGACCAACACCATTTCATTCTCTGTTGCTGAATTAATTCTTACTCCCTCCCTCTTACGTTTATCACACTGTCCCACAGACCGTCTCCACACCACTCCCTGTTAGTGTTTAATCTACAAATGACCACTACTTATTCCGCTTACTCATGACCTCTCACTGACAGCTCATCTTCACCTGATCACTGACGCTGTTCACTGAGACATTAACAGCGTCATTCTCAGCTTTCACCTTTACCGTCTCAAAACAGTATAGCCACTGAAATACAGCCACTCCCTCCACCAATCACCCAGTCACTGTAAATGGCATTGTCAGAAATTGGGTTAATTTGGGGGGTACCCATGCCGACTTATTGAACACTGTCTGGTTAGGCCACAGCACATGTCCGAGAGAATCTCTGCTAAAACCAAGTAGCATTGAAAGAGGCAGTTCTTCAGAAAATGTTTTGTTAAGTTCAAGCAGTACCAAACAGCATTAATGTTAAAAACACAATGCCACACATTCCCAAACCAGTATAGAAATATTAAGAAATATTTATAGGCTAAAAGAAACAATAATGGCTAGAGTTGGGTAATTTTTCATACAAAAAGTGGAAAGGAAATACAGATTTAACACTGAATTATCTGCCCAGGGTGAAACCCAAATATAAATGCTACAAAATATGGTCATAAATATTTGTTTCCTTTTTAATATCTGTATCTATTATATATATCTATAATACCTACTGGCGGTTACCATTAGGTAGTTCTAGTTAGGTTTACTTTTCCAGAGCCAGAGTGTTTTTCTGTTTGCTAATAACTTTGGCCATGTTTGACGAATCGTCACAAAACTTTCCCCCAAAAAAGTTTGTCTACCCCAGTTCTTTCCTGGAAAGTTTCAGGGTGATCCTTTAAGCATTGGCTGAGAAAAAAGGGGGGTCCCAAAACATTAAATCTTCATGCATTTTCCATAGACCGCTCTAAAACAGATTATAGCAAAAAATCTGAACGGAATTACACCATATTCGGCAAGAAGCTAGATCTTGGTCTGCAGAGTGTGCTTTTTTCTGATGTGGTGTAAATCCGTTCAGTAGTTCTTTTTAGATATTAAGGGTAAAAAAGCATTGTTTAATTTGGCAGTTGGGCTCAGGAGAGTCCCATGAGAATTTGAAATAAAAAATGGAGGCCTGTGATGGGTCGAGAGGCCAATTTTTCCTGTGAGCCTCGCGTTCCAGCGAGTCTCGTGAGCGCTCTTATTGGCTGACTTTTGGAATGTTAAAAATGAAATGGCCCCCATTACTGTTAACTGTGAAACATTTGAGGTGTTGTGGAAACGAAGTAAAGCTATATAAGGGGCAGCAGCAGAAAAACATGCTGTCCCCTAGATTTAGAGAAGAGGTGTCAAAGAGATAACTACTGTGAAGATAATGTATATTATTTTTAACTAATTTGTATAACCTTGTAGGATCATGAATAGTAAAAAGGAGTAGATGAGTTCTCAATACACTCTATTACTAGGAATGCATATTGTGGTCCTTGTTTTTGAGAGGAAGTGTGTTAGAGATAAGTACTGTGGAGACTAGGTTAAAACTTTTTGGTTTTTTTAAATGTTACGATCTCACGAGATTCTTGCAGGATTGTGAAAAGTAGGAAGGAGTAGGTGGTGATTGAGTGCACTCTGCTGTGCACACTTTTTACTTTAGGAGGGAGTCTTACCGGAGATAGTGTTTGAAATTCACCTATTTATTCTCATTGCTTTGAGAACAGTTACGACTAGAGTTAAGGCTCATCCAAACACCCTACTACGCACACCCATACATCCGCCCTCCAGTAGGCGTATGCAGAGTGCAGCTTGTTATGATGCATGCTGGGACACCAGGTCCTTAATGCGAGAGTTAATTGTTCGTATAGTAATTGTCAAATGTTCATTTGCTTTTGTAAAATTCATTATTACCTTTAGTAGGTCGTGGTTTGTTTAGACAGATTATTTAGGCATATACAGCGCCATGCCTCGCATTAAGGACCTGGTGTCCCAGCATGCATCATAACAAGCTGCACTCTGCATACGCCTACTGGAGGGCGGATGTATAAAAGAATAAAACCGGAAATGCTTTTAAAATGCAATGCGAGTTTCAAGTGTGAGTTGCTGCCCAAGAAGAAGAGGAGTTTACCTCGAAACGCGTCGGCACATGAAATACTTCTGTGGAGCTTGAAGGCAGATTGCATGATTAATGAGCGCCGTCGAGTGCTCTCCCGAAGCTGCAAGGCCATTGTTTCAAAAATATATATATATATATATATATATATATATATATATATATATTACCTACTGGCGGTCGCCAGTAGGTAGTTATAGTTAGGACCCTGTTTCCATAGGAAAACCGCAACATTCTATTTGGAATAACTTTGGCGCCGGTCGACGAATTCTCGCGAAATTTTCAAAATAGGTGGGGCGCTACGCTCCGCTCCTACCCTGAAAGTCTCGGGGGGATTCGTCAAGCGGGGGCTGAGAAAAAAGGGGGGTCCCAAAACGCGTTTTTCCCATGCATTTTTCCATAGGACCTTTAGACACAGCTACAGCCCGAACGGCT
Source organism: Triturus cristatus (assembly GCF_964204655.1). Classification (NCBI taxonomy): domain Eukaryota; kingdom Metazoa; phylum Chordata; class Amphibia; order Caudata; family Salamandridae; genus Triturus; species Triturus cristatus. The sequence goes on from NC_140591.1 coordinate 1,392,405,610, forward strand.
GAACAGAGTTACTTGAAATTTGGCAGAGAGGTAGTCCTCAGGTCAAGGAAGTGCCTTTTGTAGGTCTGGTGTAAATCTGTTTAGTAGTTCCTGAGAAAATAGCATTTAAATCAATATATATATCTGTGGCAGCTTACGGTGCGCTTACCGTGCGCTTACGGTAAGCTTACCGTACGCGTACGGTGCCGTGCGCGAGCGCGAATCTGATTGGCTGTTAGATCTTAGTAAACATTCGAATTGGTCGAAACCAGGAAGCGGCGGCCGCCATTTTCTCTCTCGCACTCTGAGGGGGGGTGGCAAAACAAAGGGAAAAAACATGTAAAGGGGCTGTTTAGACACCTCCTTACCACCTAGCCTTGATGAAGGTGTCCCCCAAGACCCCCCAAGGCCAAAAAGTCAATTTTAATTTTTTTTAAAAATTCGCCGATTACGCTTACCGTACGCGTACGGTAAAAATTTATAAAAAAAAAAAATTATCCATACTCTCCCCACCCCGTGGACAAATGGTGCCCGAAGGGCATCTTTTGTGCATGGCATTTGCTTATTGAATGAAAATTTTAAAGATTACCTTTCACAACGAAGCGCATAATATGTCCTCCATGTGCGCACGGTGCGCTTAGCGCATCGTGCGTACGTGGCCCATCCAGCGTAACGTGGGCACACGGTGCGCGTAGCGCACCGCGTGTCTACCGTGCGTGCACGGCACTAACTGCGTAAAGTGGGCGCGCGGTGCGCGAAGCGCACCGCGTGCTCACTGTGCGCGCACGGTGCGCGAAGTGCACCGTGCGCGCACGGAACGAACTGCGTTAAGTGGGCGCGCACGCCACGAATGGCGTAAAGTAACTTAGCATTTAAAAAACCGTACAAATTCACTGAAAAAACCATAGGTTTCACACACGTTATAGTTGGGAATTAGCATTTAAAAAACCTTGCAAATTCACTGAAAAAACCATAGGTTTCACACATGTTATAGTTAGCTGGACATTTTACTGATAAAAAACCATTGAAATTCCCCCGTTATAGTTAGTGCAGGCAACTATAACTCACGCGACCGCAATCCTCTGCTGATGACATATGTGTCTTTATGAAAAAAAAATATTTGTAATATATGTATAGCTAAAATTTAATGGAAGAAGACATGGGCAAATAAGTGTCTAAATACAGTATTAACATCAGCAGAGGATTGCGGTCGCGTGAGTTATAGTTGCCTGCACTAACTATAACGGGGGAATTTCAATGGTTTTTTATCAGTAAAATGTCCAGCTAACTATAACATGTGTGAAACCTATGGTTTTTTCAGTGAATATATATATATATATATATATATATAATCTACTGGCGGTCGCCAGTAGATAGTTATAGTTAGGACCGAGTTTCCATAGGAAATCTCAAAATTCTATTTTGAATAACTTTGGCGCCGATTGACGAATCTTTGCGAAATTTTCAAAACTAATGGGGCGCTCTGCTCCGCTCCTACCCTGAAAGTCTCGGGGTGATTCGTCAAGCGGGGGCCGAGAAAAAGGGGGGGTCCCAAAACACGTTTTCCCCATGGATTTTTCCATAGGGATTTTAGTCGCAGCTACAGCCCGAACGGCTGAACAGAATTACTTGAAATTTGGCAGAGAGGTAGCCATAAGGTCCGTTCGGTGCCTTTTGCAGGTTTGGTGTAAATCTGTTCAGTATTTTCTGAGAAAATAGCATTTAAATCAATATATATATCTATACGCGCGCAGCGTGCGCGCAGGGTGCGCGCACTCGGCCGTCCGCGAGCGCACTTCTGATTGGTTGTTACATCTTAGTAAACATTCGAATCGGTCGAAACCAGGAAGTGTCGGCCGCCATTTTGTCTCTCGCACTGAGAGGGGGGTGAAACACAAAGGACAAAAACATGTAAAGGGGGCACGCTGGACAGTTCCTGACCCCCTAGCAGGGGTCAAGGGGTCCCAGGAGGTCCCCCAAGGGCAATTACAAAATTTTAATTTTTTTCGGTAAATCGCCGAGTGCGCGAAGCGTGCGCGCACTATAGAAATGAAAACAATTCCGCGAGGTTCGGGCAGCGTGCGCGCACGGTGTAAATGCTTAAAAATATAATTGTAATGTCAGTCCCCCCGTGTGCGCACGCTGCGCGAAGCTCAGTGTGCGTGCATGGCTTATAAATAAATAACAGTTTATGCCAAAACCCTTAACAACAAAGCGTATCATGTGTCCTCCTTGTGCGGACGGTGCGCGAAGCGCACCGTGCGTACATGGCCCATTAAGCGTAACGTGGGCGCGCGGTGCGCGTAGCGCACTGCGTGCCCACTGTGCGTGCACGGTGCGCAAAGTGCACCGTGCGTGCACGGCACTAACTGCGTAAAGTGCACCGCGTGCTCACCGTGCGCGCACGGAACGCACTGCGTGAAGTGGGCGCGCGGTGCGCAAAGCGCACCGCGTGCGCACTGTGCGCGCACGGCACGAACGGCGTAAAGTAACTTAGCATTTAAAAAACCGTACAAATTCACTGAAAAAACCATAGGTTTCACACACGTTATAGTTAGGAATTAGCATTTAAAAAACCTTGCAAATTCACTTACAAAACCATAGGTTTCACACATGTTATAGTTAGCTGGGCATTGTCCTCGTGAAAAACCAATGAAATTCCCCCGTTATAGTTAGTGCAGGCAACTATAACTCACGCGACCGTAATCCGCTGCTGATGACGTCAGATATTACATCACTGATGACATATGTGTCTTTCTGAAAGAAAAAAAAATACTATATGTATAGCTAAAAAAAAAAGGAAGAAGACATGGTTATATAAATGTGTAAATACAGTGATGTAATATCTGACGTCATCAGCAGCGGATTACGGTCGCGTGAGTTATAGTTGCCTGCACTAACTATAACGGGGGAATTTCATTGGTTTTTCACGAGGAAAATGCCCAGCTAACTATAACATGTGTGAAACCTATGTTTTTTTAAGTGAATATATATACACACACATACATATACAAAATTCATCCATTGATCAATTTATGAAAATACTTACTCATTGTGCAACTTTGCACAAAATCTAATTATCGATTTCATTTCTATCCAATAAACCCCCTTCTCTATCCCAAAACCAATGCATACCATTCACGCGTACATTCTTTTCTGATCATACCAGTAGACACTCCCTTAATAAAAACAAAATCCTTAAAAAATCAAGCTACATTAGTATAAATCCCCTCTATTTAACAAACGTGATATGCTTTCTGCTGGTCTCCTTTCAGCATTCTCATCCAGAATGTCTGTCAACCCATGTTTCAAACTCCATAAAAGTGACCACCTCTTTCAAGACACACGTACATTATATCTTCTAGAAATGTCCATTGAAAAGGATAACCTGCAATGCAATTATAACTGAAAAGATAAAGCTGAATACCGACGCTGGGTCATAATTCAATAACTTGTGTTCACAATATATGATACTATAAGGATACTTCCCTTGTATGTAACAGTGTGCAATTCACTAGATCATAAATATTTCTTCTTATAAACATAGCATAATACAGGAACTAATTAGGTGTAAGCCTATTTCACCATGTATAAGAAAGAGAGCACTTGCGTATTGGTTAGCAGTGGTAAAGTGCACAGAGTCCTAAAGCCAACAAAACCAAGATCAGCAAAAATTTTGGAGAAATCCAAAAAGTTTGGGGGAAGGCCACCCTTAGGCTTACAGGTCTAATAGATGTGTATTCAGTCTGTGGAGACAGGATACTAGGCGAACCAGTTCTAAAACAGTTTGTCCACAAGCAGTACAAAGTGCAGTTTTTAAAAGTTTCTTTTCCAATAAACTTATTAACTTTGATTTTTAATAACAAGCGGAAAATAACATTTACTGAAAGTCTTATCATATTCCCAGGTGAAGTTATTCAAAAAAGGTTTTTACTCATGTCAGTGGCTGCTGATAGAAAATGACGTTTTACCAGTACAGTGACAAACAGTTTTATACCACTGTCTTGAGAACATTATTTTCTTCCATATCTATCATGTCTCGCATTTATGTACTAAACAACCAGCCTTGTAAACTTGTAAGGCAAACTTTAGGGGTGACGTATTTGGCTCTTATATAAAAATAGGTTTCTGATGGATTCTTCTAACCTCCGATTCCTCACCTTATGAATATTCCCCTGGCATCAGACTGGATCCTGAAAACTGAAAAGCAGTACTCCTGGCAGCAGCATGTGACTACATGTCAACATTGTTAAACTCCAAAAGCGATGAGTGGAGTCACATATAGACCCCACTTGTACCCTGACTTCAGTTCCTCTTTCTGTGCCTTCAGGCGCAGATCCAGACTAGACACCTTTGTTAATGAATATATTTTCCTCATCTTTTTCCGCTAAATTTTACAGTCTGTAAATGCAATGTTCCCTTCTTAAAAAACCGGGTTTATACTTTGTAAGCACTGTTGCAAACAGATGCTTGTGATAGATTCCCACCTGGTATGGCTCTGGTGCTTGGGGATGGAGCAGAAATCCAGGGCCTCAGACGACTGTCCCTAGATGAATTCATAGGCCATACGTGATCGTGAAGTGAAGCTCTACAATGTAAAACACCGCAACATTCTGTGCCGTGGCAGGTCAAGGTTGAAAGGAAAGTCCAATATCATATTTTAAAGTTGTTCCTGCAGCAGATTTTCATCACGGTTGGTGTCCTCTGGTAAGTTAAAGAAGAAACACAAGATGTCCAAGCGAGAATCAGCCTCTTCCTGCCGTTCTCAATCTCTATAGAAGGTGCAAAGGCGTCCTCGTGATACCTGGACTTGCTTCTAAACTCCTGAGGAGGTGATTCTGAATTTGGTGTTATATGCACACTTGCTTTCAGAGACTTTCAGCGATGTCACAGCAAGTTGAAACCTTTGGGGAGGCCATGCTGTGCATTTCCATCATGTTTCCGGCTGTCTTGCAAGGGTCTCTAGTCTAACTTCATCCAGATGGTTCATCCTCTGTATCATCTTTGCTTCTCAAACCCACCTCAAGTTCTGTACCGGCTTTGTGCTGGCTTCGGTCCAGCGCCATACACTGGGTCGATTCCTTCCATGTAGACGCCAGTGCCACCGCCCTGGAGGAGGATCCATAGAGGTGGTCTCCAACTGGGAACCGAACTTGCTGAGGCCATACTCAGAACCCATCACAACACACCCCTTTGACAATCCTTCTAATCCCGCCACACTAGGCACACTACCATTGCCCTGCAGATGCGTAGGTACACTGCATCAACTTTTTGGCTCAAATTCTGATCAAAGCCAGAACTATGGTGATGGGGACAAATTTGCCTCACAGTATGAAAACAATTGGTGTGAGGAATAATAGGATGCCAGTGACTCTGACACCTCTCCAGACACTGGATCTGCCTCGCCACTGAGGAGAGCACATCTTTTGATGTTGTCATTACTGTGGAGGTTAACACCATTGTTCTAAATGAGGTTCTTCAGCCTGGCCAGTCTCCTACTGAACTTCTTCTGCCACCACGGAATCAATGTACTATTCTGTAATGTTAATCCAAGGATAATACACAAGCATCTGTGTCCCTTTAAACATTGCTGATAATAAAACCGGATGTCCTTAAGTCTCACATGCGGTTATCATAAATCTTTAATGTTCCATGATGGGTGCAACATGTCTGGCAGGCAATCTGAATCAATTCCATACAAGAATGACGAAATGCACACCATAATTATCCAGTCTTGTAGAAAGTTGCTATTTAAATTATCCTTTCTTTGCGTGCAGCCCGAGAAATATGGTTTTGCCTTCCAACCACTGAGTAATTTAATCTGTCCAGAATGGAGCGTGTGAGGGAGTTAAATGATTGGAAGAATTAGGGGGCGGAGAGTACATCGACACAGCGTAAAGAGTGAGAGGGTGAAGTCAGAAGGGCTATGCAGTGGAGTAAGGAGGGAAGGAAAATGGCGGGATATTTTCAAAATATTGTATAAGTATGGAGAAAGAAGCTGATTAAGGGGCTGTGTTATAACATAGAACAAGGGGAACTAACTAGTACTGAGTCATAGATGGATTAACGGTTTGGTAGGGGTGAGAAGCCTTTTTTGTTAAAACTTAAATAGAGTGCTGTGTGAGTAGAGGGAGAACGTTTAATAGGGACCGGTGTTAACTAGGCACGGGAAATGATTGATATGATTTAAATGTACATTGAACTGTGACATTGGGTTTCACGAGGTAATGGTGTTGTTTTAAACATTTGCAGTGAATCCCTGACGAAGGGCAGAGTAAGTGCCCGAAATGCATTGGATTGAGGATGTTTTTAAATGTATCCGGCGTGTTGCAGGAAGGAAAGGCCTGTATTGGCAAACTGCAACATTTGAAAATATGGAAAGACATTATAGTGTTGCACATGTGATTGCAGATTCACATCTAAATTGCTTTAAACATTGGAGGAACGTGGAAATAAACATAAAATAAAACTGGATTAAACAGTCATCGTTTGTTCAAGGGCTGTGCGTCCGTTAAGGAGTGCAAAACCTGCTCCATTCTGGACAGATTAAATTACTCAGTGGTTGGAAGGCAAAACCATATTTCTCGGGCTGCACGCAAAGAAAGGATAATTTAAATAGCAACTTTCTACAAGACTGGATAATTATAGTGTGCATTTCGTCATTCTTGTATGTAACCTATACAGGCACCCTCACGCGCCCTGAATTCCTCAGCTCCCATCTTTGTGCGCAGATAGACGTGGATCCGGACCTACCCCTCATATGATTGAGGACCTTTAACTCTTCTAATTTTTGGGGTGTGCAAGGGAAAATGTAAAATGCCAAATCTATAGGGTTCAAACCCTGTGAGGAGTGTTGCAAACAAATGTCTCTGACTGACCCGTATGTTGTTTGCCTGTGGTGCCTAGGTTCAGATCATGACTCCAAGGCCTGCAGTGATTGCACCTTCTTGTACCCTAAAGTCTTTTGAGACTTGGAATTGAAGCTGTTTGTAGCAAGGCACCACAAGACCTCACACTTGGATAGGTCAGTGTCTGAAGGTAGTTCCCGATCCTGCTCCCGAGGTAGTTACCGTAACTGGTCTTCTTGGCGGTCTATGTCCCGTGGAAAATCAAAGAAGCTCAAGTACATGCAAGACTCAGCACAGTTCTGTGGTTCTTGGTCTCCTGAGCAGGCGCAAGGGTTTCCTCGTGTCTCCAGGTCGTGCTCCTGAAGTTGGTCTACTTTGGACTCGATTGCTACCCTGGTGCCATGGCAACTGGAATTTCTGGGCACGTTGGCAACACCCCAACAAATCGATGACTTCCACAAAGCCATGCTGAGCTTTTTTGGCTTGTTATTCGCTCCCTCTGGGGCGTTGGTGGGCCACAAGACTTCATCCATCAGATCTGCCCTCTGAGACACTTAAGCCCTCTGAATCCATTTAGGCTGCGGACCTGCTCTGATACCAATGCCAGTGCCATTGACTCTAAACAACGACGGTCAAACTGTAGTGCTGTCTGAGGTGGTGCTACCTCGACCAAGGCCACACGCTCCTATATGAGTTGCACCCTCTGTCCCATCCTCCTGGTTCCAATATAGTGCCTCTGCCTTCCAGAAGAGGCCATGTTCTTCATGAGTTATTAGGCATAGATTCCTATAATAAGGGATATGACACTGGGGATAAGATTGCTCGACCTTTTACAAGAGGAAAACTGGTATGCGGATCTCAAGGGTGCCAGTGGTCTGCATACCTCCCCAGACACTCATCTAGTTTTTCCCCCTGGGCATGCCACGTAAGATAGTGCCTCTTTCGCTATGATCATGCCAAGTGTAATGGAGGTCCTTGTTCTTCACCTTCCAACTCAGGAGGTTAAAACCATTGTTCTGATGACTGTGTTGCAGGCTCTTCAATTTAGTTCTAAGCCTCTGCTCCCATTCAATGAAGTTCTTACAGATGATCTACTGGGTATCTGAGCCAAACTCTGCTCTGGTCCAGTGGTACATCATCATATCGCCAGACGCCATCGCCCGACTCCGGGCGACACAGCTTTCCTCACTCAGTAACCCACTCCTGAAACCCTTGTGGTGCAGGTTTCGGCCAGCAAAGTGCATCCAAACTTATTTCCCACTACTCACAGGAAATCAAAGAGGATAGAGACCTTTGGTAAGAGGGTGATAGAGGACCATCTGTTTCTATTGCAAGAGGAAGTGCAGGCTTTTTTGGCCAAAGGAGCTATAGAGAGGGCCCCGGTACCAGACGTTCGTCATGGTTGTTATTCCTCCTACTTCCTGGTGCCAAAAAAGGACAGGGGCCACTGTTCCATATTAGACCATCGCACTCTCAATGCCTTTCTGAAAAAAGACAATTTTAGGATGCTGACCCTGGCCCGGGTCTTCTCTGTCCTTGACCCTGCAGACTGGATGGTGGTGCTGGACCTGCAGGTTATTTTCACAATCCTGTCCTGCACCCCATAGGTCAGTGGTTCCCAAACTTTTTCAACCCGCGGTTCCTTTGACCCATTAGCCATTGCCCGTGGCCCCCCACTGTTACTGTTTTTTGGAGGGTGGAGGGATGCAAGACCGGCCTCTGAAGTACTTGCATTTTTCTACCTGAATATAATTGGGATAAAGCTGATGAAGGTATTATAATCATATACGTAGGGTGTTTCATATTACTAAGGTGCCGCATCTAATAAAATATTCCTAGTTACACTTCTTTGCCCATTACTTTTTTAGAGTACCCTCTCAAACTTTTTTTTATCCCACTTACAGTGCTAGATAGCACCCCTTTGCATGGAGGCCCCATTGCCAAAATGTTTCTGCGCTTGAAGAATATTTGCATGCACTTCCATTTCTACCCATGTCATACGTGCCAACACACCTGACTTAGCAGGGTGACTCGCGATTTTTTAAACCACATTTAGCTTTATTTTTGCTGTCTCCTCCTTAAAATTGCTTCCAAATCAATGCAAGCCAAATAAATTCCTCTGTTTTTTTTCATCAAACGTTCCTCTCTCTTGCTTCCAAATGTTTGCATAATGCCGTATATGGTGTTTTACTGACCTGTGCTCAAAGAGAGAGCAGGCCTGTCTTAAAATGTGTGTGTGTGCTGAAAAAAATGTGAACTGGAAGTACCTATGGTTTAAGTACAAATGTCAATACTTAATAATGCTTAGTGTGTTTAAAGATAGGACAACTGTACTTTCCTGATAACTTGCCTTGGTGGAAAATGCATTCGGAAAAAAACAAAACTACCAACTAGTCTAACAAAATTAATCAGGCATTTTCCGCTTATGTTGGGAGTGTTGGAAGGTGGGGAAACCAGTGAAATATGGAGGTCATCTCTCTCGACATGCCATCAATTAAGCACTATGTTTACAGCTTTAGGCATGTCACTTACAAATCATCTGCATCATGCGTTTAAGTCTAATTAGTTTAACTGAAGCCAAAAGGCCCTTCAACATTAAATGCATTAGATTGCTTGGTGCGTGGCTCCTCTGACTTGGTTTGATGGCTCCCCAGGGAGCCAAGGCGCACAATTTGGGTTATCTGTGATTCACAATAGGCCACGAGCATTTTCGCACCTCTGTGGCCATACTAGCACTCCTCAGGTGTTCATAAAAGTGATAGTGGTTGTTGCAGCACATCTTCGAGGTCAGAGGTACCAGTCTTTCCCTACCTCAACAACTGGTTGTTGACGGCGAGCTCACCCTATGCAGCCGTCATCCAGCTCCAGACTTCGGCAAACGGCTTAACATCTTTGGGGTTCGCTATCAATGTGCTAAAGTCACAGTTGACTTCTTTACAAATGCTACCCTTCATTGGATCCATTCTGGACATGGTGTGGTATCACACCTATCCCCCGGAGAAGAGTGTCCAGGAAATTCTGGCTATGATCCCAATGTTTTACCTTCTCCACTGGATCTCAGTTGGGATGATTCTGTGGGTGCTGGGACTGAGGACCTCCTGCTTGTCAAGCATGCTAGAGGTCATTTGCAGGCTCGGCAGTGGGATCAGAAATCCCAGTGGACACCGCCTCAGAGGGATCTTTCTGATCATGTCCAGATTTCAGAGGTGCAGTGGTGGCTGCAGGCCTGCGATTGAGACAGCAGCAGACACCTTTCCTTACCCCACCCAGAGCTCACATTGGTGACCGATGCATTGCTTCTGGCTTTGGGAGGCCATCTGGAAGAGGTGGAGATCAAAGACATTTGGTCTCCAACCCTGTTCCAGATCAACCTTCTGGAGCGGAGAGCCATTCGCTTAGGATTGAAAGCCTTCCTCCCCTCCATCAAATGGAGCTGGTGCAGGTGCTCCCAGACAGCACCACCACCATGTGGTACTACAACAAGGTGGGTGGAGTGGAGTGCTAGGAGGCTTTGTTTCTCTGGGAGTGGCCAAGGAATGTTGCTGGTGACACACCACCTGGCTGGTTCCCTGAACACCAGAGAAGACGAACTAAGGCATCAATGCCTTGTGGACCTGGCATGGCAGTTACATCCACAGGCGTTGCAGTGTCTTTTCTGCGAATGGGAGAAGCCTGGCTTGATCTTTTTGCCACCACTGAGTAAGTTTAATATCTGCACTTTTGCATGTTGTAGTTTCCAAGGAGTCACTCGCTCTGAGATGCATTCCGTGTATAATGGAACTCGGCACTCCTGTATCTGACCAAGCCCAAGTCATCTCAGTGACCCTGGATTGGGCACAGAGTGTATGGTATCCCAACTCATGGGCATGGGCATCTGTACTCCGATCAGGCTGCCCATTCAGAATGATCTCCTGTTGCAGTAGGAGGGCAGGGGCCTGCATTCAAATCTGCACAACCTACTCCTCCGTGCTTGGAGATTGAGCACCAACAGTTGAGTGCCTTCGACCTTCCTTTCGAAGTCGGTTGTCATCTTGGCAGCCAGGCGTCCCTCAGCCAATTCTGTATATGTATGCTGTTGGTATATATTTGTGGCCTGTACACTTCTAACAGATTGACTCACTCAGTGACAAGCTGTCCAAAGTTGTGTTGTTTGTGCTGTCTCTAGCTCAGAAAAGCCTCCCTTTAGGCACTGTTAAAGGGTAACATATCTGCTACGCGTTGGTTAAATAGCAGCCTCCTGAGGGCTTGCGTGCTCTTTCCATCAGAGCCAAGGCCGCTACCACTGCGTTGGCTGATGTAGTGCAGTTTCTCTACATTTGTCAGGCTGCTACGTGGGCATCACTCCATAGGCACTAATGTCTGGAGAATCAGGTCCCCCAAAAGGGGCACTTTACCTGATCGGTCCGTCAGTCAGTTCATGGACCCACCACCTAAGAGGCATTGCTTGGGTATCTATTCAAAAGGTGAGCAATCTGTGGTTAGAAGTGTCTATCAGAGAGACAAGTTGCTTTTCCTTTGGAACTCTCTATTACTTAACTTCAGCTATACTCTTTCTGGTAGAGACTCTATCTAACCACGGATTCCTCGCTGACCTTCAAACCTCCCTATTCTGTGTACTTGTCTATTCACATAAAAAGATCCCAGTCTAGGAATCTGCACACTGGTAGCGACCAATCTCCTTTGCTCTGCAACTGCAGGAGCGGAAGTGTCAAAAAGCAACTGATGTACGTGTGCTTGGGTGGCACCTCTATATTTCTGTGCATGTCACATCTGGCGTGTATCAACGTCAACACTTAGACAGTCTGACACATGGGTAACTATTCAAAAGGTGAGGAGTCTACAGTTAAATGGAGTCTCTACAAGAAAGAGCATTACTGAAGGAAAGTACCTTGTCCTTCCATGTCACTGGTGCATTTTCTGTGCTAACATACTTCGCCTTCCTGGAAAGTTAAATAACAAATTGGATATAAACAATTTAACATTACACTTCTGATGGAGAGATATAGTAGCCACCAGAAGGTGCATTTCTGAAGGTAAATCACTTGTTCATTTAAACAAAAGCACTTTTATTGTGGTGCTGAAGGGCAGTGTTGCAGTACCCAGAGTCATAATACCAGCAGAAACATGCTTCATAAAAGAAGAGAAGATTATGCATAAAAGGTCAATATCCTGCAATCACTAACCTCGACCTCTCACATCACAGATCATCCACACCCATCCATAGGCACTAGCAACACCATACACCCGTAGGCACTCAGTATAACACACAACTGCTTATACTACTCAACGCCACCATCTTGAACATGCATCACTCTGCAACAGTCACCCCTACACCAGACTGCAAGTAATTCCCAATCCAGACTCACCACCATTCTTCCACAATATTAACCTTCACTCTTTTATTTAACATTGCTTACATTGACCCACTTACCCATATTCTTTGAATAGGTCACCCTATCCCAAATTTCAAACCAACACTCCTAAATCTATCCACAGTCAAACTCCCTCAGCAGCAGTCACTAAATAAAATGGTAACCTCCTTTAATAGACCTCGATTGAAATAAGACGGGGGACTTCATATCAACTGTGTTCTGAATTAAGTATGAAATCAAAGTTAACATATATACTTAGGCTTGTGATATCTGTATTTATTGAGGAAACGCCTGTGACAATTAATGCAATTAATGGTGAACTCTTCTGTAGAGTAAAATCTGTGATTATCATTTTTTTGTGTGTGTCTGTCTGCATTTATGTGTGGGTGTAAGTCCATTTTATGGATGATATTTTTTTTTTCTAAATACAAAAAGCTCAAGTTAATAACGGCAATTGGAACTTGTATAAAGTTTAAACAAGTCTTAAGATTTGTTTTATGCTGAATATAAATGCCACCAGATGCCTCAAATGTTTTTCCATAAGCATGCATCTCCACAGTCAGGTCTGTTATTACTGCTCCACCTCACGCTTGATAAGTTGCCAACTTCTTCGTGCAAGCTTTGAATACATCATCGCTGTTTTAGGAGTCTCTTATCGGTATAACATTGGAGTTTCTCTGCAGCTGAATACGTTGAACGTTGCCTCCCTATTGGCATATTTGGGATTTGATGGGAAGTGAAAGGAGGCAACAAGGAAGAGAACAAAAAAAGGAATTAATAAAGGTAGACATGAATAGATGGAGGGAGGAAGACCAACCAGATATAATTGTGGAGAGTGCTGCAAATTATGCTCTTGGCCACAGCTGCAAGTGCAGTCAAATGATATTTGAAAAGAAAATACACATTGCTTACAGATACTGATTTATTTAGCAATAGTTGCATTTTAAAGATTTTGTGCTTGTGTTTTAGGGATGTTGCAGTTGATACTGTCAAAACTGGAATGGGAGGTGCTACAGGTAACAAAGGAGCAGTAGCTATCCGGCTACAGATTCATACAACAAGCTTATGTTTTGTCTGCAGTCACTTTGCAGCTGGTCAGTCGCAAGTAAAAGAAAGAAATGAGGATTACCTGGAAATAGCTCGTAAACTAAGTTTCCCAATGGTAAGCAGATATTATAATACTTTTTGTGTTCTGTCAATTGTTGTATTCAGTGATTATGCAGAACACATTAGAGTCACTTGTGGTCTAGTGGTGATTATACATTACACAGTTCTGATTAATTTTAACACTTGAGTTATTTAGGCCCTTGAAATAATTCTTTGTGTTCCAATGCTGTTCCTTGGTGTCTTTCTTGACAAACAATTACATTTTTATTTACTTTCAGACAGAGGACCTTTTTATGTGGCACTTTATTTGAGCAGCATACACATCCATTGATGTTAGTGATCATTAAACGGAAGCACTGGAACTTAAAGTAACGGTATCACTATGAAGTTTAGGCATATACAGTGATTCGTAGCTCAGTAGTTGAGCTCCCAAATGAGTGCACCTTGACGCATAAACCTTGCTATTCACTGGGTTCCACCAGTTTGGGTTGATGTACACTCTTTTTGCCTGTTGTAGGAACATACGTATGTATTGCCTTCTATTCAAACATGCCACTCTGTGACTTTCCAGACCTATTACCTATTTGTCTTCCCTATGGACATTATTGTTGTAGTAGCACTTAGCATTTGGGACTCAGTAGCCAAAGACTGCTAAGTAAAGTTAGTACCATTTTTATGAACGTTTGCCACTGTAATAATAGAAACCCCCTATTTTGCAAATCCAAATTTCTGATGATGCTGGGAGGGTGCACTTGCACTTGCATTCAATTAGCATTTAGTTGAGCCTATCAAGAACAGCTGTTTGTTTGTTTTTGCTTCCCTTCTCTTGGCATGAATGCAGCACTCCACACTGGTCTGTCTCAAGTTCAAACTGACACAAGCAGTTGTAGTTCTAGGACAGTAGACATCAGAATGCCATTGCAGTTAGTGGTGATTCATCAGCATGGTGAATATGCAAATTGCACAGGATATAGATTTTGTAATATGTTACAGATGAACCAAAGCTGAAACTAGAATTTACAAAGCTTTTTCATTTTTTTTCTCAGAGTGGAACATAGTGTTACACTTAACATACTGTGCAAAATTGCATTACAGCAAAAAATGAAAACTTGCAACACACATTTGTTCTAATAATATCATTGTTGGGTTGAAAAGTCCTCTGCATGGCTGTGTGTGTTCGTTGTGCTCCTGCCCTTGCACTTTCTGGACAGGTCTGCATATTCATCCCTATTGATCTCAACTAGACTGCCAGCTTATAGCGGGGGTCGCCTGTTAACTCTGTGCTTTTGTCTGTTGTAGTGCCCTCTGGGAGATGGACCGTGGGGCTATCATGATATGTAGTCAGGGTAAATATGTTTTTCCATGTACTAGGGTGTAATTGTGGGATTTCTACCCATGCCCTCTCTATATGGTCTTTTCAGTCTCCTGTAACTGTGGTTCTTGTTCTTCGTGATGCCTTGCACATGTTTGAAGGGTGAGTAGACTTACAGTGTGCAAATGGACTGGTGAATGTTGAGCGCCATAGGACTGATGCTACACAACAATGCAGTATTTATTGTGATGGGGTGGTGGTGTCCTTTTTGGACATTCCAACCCACAGGTGGACATCTCCTATCTTATAATGCCTAATCTGATTGTACCTGGGGTGTGGCAGAAATAGCTTACCCATTTCCCTTGAAAGAGCCAAGCGTCCCAAACCAAGAGTGACTTTCCCTTTTTCCTGCATTAGATCAGCTCCCCCCTATGAAATAGCTTTCCAGATGGGGCAATTCCACATCACCTGAGCGAGCCTGAATTGGTCTCAGGTGGGACAGGCAGACAGGAAACCTGCAATTTTGCATGCTGAGAACAGAAAAAATGTTCTCTCAACATTGGAGGAGCACCCTGACATTCAAAATGTGCAACCTCCTTATTGGTTAGAGCTGCCCATTAGAGAGGGGACACACTAGCCTCTCTGTACTACCACCTATTTCAAAGATCTGACTTGTAACCAAGGAGGTACTGTGCCTGAGGAAGACTCAAAAGTGAGGAGTGGACCTACCTTAATATATTTATTCACCCTCAACTTTTATCCTTAATCTGCTACACCTGTGGAACCACTTTGCACTGTGTATGTAGAGAGAGAAGAGACTCCTTAAGGAGAAGCTGGACTGTACTTATCAGGAGTGAGCTGAGCCACTATGAGAAAGCTATGGTGCCCCTGCAGGGAAGGATCTTCTCAGAGGACAGCTAGATGGACAGACTTTCCAGGAGTCATGAGTTTAGAGGCAGGGCCTGGACCAAGCACAATGACATCTGAGTTAATGGAGTTGTCCTCCAACATCTCCAAGCATTCAGAAAGATGATCTTGCTCCATCTATTTCTCTCCTTGTACGCTTGGGTTACCTAAACCTGACTCCTCAGCAGCATTGCTGGGAAATCTAGACTTTGACCCCTGGCCTTCGTTTAAAAAAGGGTGTCGTGATTCATAAACATTTGAATCAGATTCCTAGTACCTCTGCTTGCTGAGATATTGCTAGTTGATTGCTCAGTCAAAGTCATGTTTAAGTGGCCACTGTACATTTGAGATACCAGCCTTCCTGTTACCTCCTTTGGGTGCCCCTGACCTCTGTCGGTGCTCCCCACCACCCCAGAAAATGTTGTCGGGAAGTGACTGTTACTGAGATTCCAGCTCCCTCATCTAAACAACCACCTGAGGGATGCCTAATGTGTTCTGGCAGCCTAGCCAGCCAAGGGCAGCAGGACAGTAATTCTGGTCACCTCCACACCACTGACCAGACCACCCAGTGGACCCTTCAAACGTTTGTGAAAAGTGGCTGCTTGCTTTGTTTGGGTGGTGGGTTAATTGTGGTAAGTACTGTGAGCTTAAGGGCTTGATTTAGATTTTGGCGGGCGGGCTACTCAGTCACAACGGTGACTAATAGCCCATTCGCTAAACTATAAATCCCATAAAATCCTACGGGATTTATATTTTGGCAGACTGGATATCCATCACTGTTGTGACGGAGTAACCCATTAGTCGAAATCTAAATCAGAAACTTGGTTTGTTTATATTCGTTGACTTGCACAATTTAAAATCACTACCATTGTCGGAGACCCTGACATATCAGTTACAAATATTGTAATATCAGACTCGTAGTATTGGTGGCTATAGATACACATGCTCAGCATACTCTTGACATCTAGTGTTGGACCTGGATGTTTGCAAATTGTTTTTATTCAAAGATGTTTGAGTCGCAAGACCTGCTTTGATACTTCCCTCAGTCCAGAATGCATCAGCACAACGGCTCGGATTGTTTTCATCCGCCATCTGGCTCAGACGTTCAGGACGCTGCTCTGAAGTCGAAGCATTATACTCATTGAATTAC
This sequence comes from Triturus cristatus, assembly GCF_964204655.1. NCBI lineage: Eukaryota > Metazoa > Chordata > Amphibia > Caudata > Salamandridae > Triturus > Triturus cristatus. Next base: position 1,392,422,284 of record NC_140591.1, read on the forward strand.
TTTTTATGGGGTTCATGTTCGGGGTCCCTCCTGTACCCCAGTGACGAAAATGACAACTTTGCTTTGAAAATGTCCTTTTTTTTTTTTAGAATTGGCATAATAAGTCGGATGCACTCCATCGCATACCACAGCCTCGATTTACTCTTTCTCCTTCAAGGCCAATTGAGATTTTCCTCGATGAAGCACCTAGGACCAAGTTATGAAATTCACTCCTTTCCATTTCCATCCTAGCTTGAATGTGGATTACACTTCGGCTGATTGTCACAAGGTCTGTGTGAGAAATCCCGAGAGGGAGAACACGAGAGGGAGAACGCGAGAGGGAAGAGCAACACCTACCTTCATTAGGCTATCTGGCACAGGAAAGAAGAACCTGAGGAGAGATACTAAGGAAGGACTGTCGTTGTCCATCACAGAACGGAAAACGGGGCGTGACGGACACCACGGATCAATCTCTGAATGCCAGGGGAAGGAGAAAAGCCAGCCACCAATCCAGGCGAGTAAGATGATTGAGGGCGTGAACAGGACAAACAAGAAGATGCGCAGAGCCAGCTGCAAGACGTGGAGAACGGGAAGCCGGTGTTGGTGTGGCCGAAAGACTCAGCGGAGAAGTGCCCTGAAGACAAGCGTCCCGACGAGAGCCAGGAAGCCTGATACGAGGAGTGGTGGTCACCCTCGTAAGAGACAACACTACCCACCGCAACTCAGGAGAGTTGCAGCTGACGCGGTATGTGAGCGGGAAGGGGGCATTTCTGTTTTCCCTTTCTTTTTCCTTTTGTTTTCTTTTTTTTTTTCTCTTGCTCTCTTTTTTTCCCACAGCTCATGGGAGAGGGGAGTGCGTAGGTCCCTGAAAATTTGAATAGTTTATTTTATCCTTTTTTTTTGTTTGTGCTTCTGTCTTTGCAACCTAAACAGCGGTGACTGGTAGAGAAGGGGAAACCAGTGTACCCAGTATAAAGAAGGATGAGAAAACTCCGGCTCAATTTAATTTTCTGTTTTCACTGACTTACCTCAAACCGTGTTCCTTAAAGAGACTAACTAGGGGGTGTGCCTACTACTCTTTACCGGGTTCACCCTACAAACCCCCTTCATTCCACTATATAAAATAGACCACACAGTCTCCACGGTGCCTCACTATCTTTTGGGTTCAGTGAAGGGACCTATTCCACATCAAAACCGTAAGATGGACTCGTACTTACCACCACCTTCACAATATTTTGAGCCTCCGAGCGGCCCCCCTCCTGAGGAAAGATGAAGATCGGCGACATCAACCTGTAATAAGAAGAGAGCAAAGGAAATAAAAAGCCCTGTTTAAAAGACTGAGAGACTTATCCTAAACAAAGTAACATTCAATCATTTTGTTAAATAAATTAGCTCATTAAAAAACTTGTACAGCCTCCTCGCTTCTGTTTCCTCCCATCCCTCCCACAGGCTGCAATCTCTGCCTCTCTTCAGAGCACAGAGAATCGTTCTGTGATGCCCGACTCGCCTTGCTCTGAAAGATTCTCAGATACAGGAGGCAGAGAAGGTGGGCGCCTAACAAGATGTAGCCACACCTGACATTTTCTGCACTGAATTGCTACTTGGTGCTGAGGAGGAAGAGGCCAGCCCCTTCTGCATTTCCCTTGGCCAGGCACAAGGACCATTTGGCCGAGACCGCCAACAACGAAGAAGAGGTCAAATACCTCAAGCCAGCACCAAAGAAGGCTCCAGTTTCAGGAAGACCAAGGTTAACAGTGGCTATGCCTCAATATTGAAATTGACCAATGGCGGAGGTAGAGCAGTGCTCCTGAGAGAGTTGGGCATCGAGCTCAGGGAATGCCTAAACCCTCATGGTTGGCTTGACACCATGCAAAGTCAAGTGCACTGACTCTCATACTGATCTGTCACCAGCTCGCTGCCCAGGCACGGAAAAGTCTAACTCCAAGCTGCAGTCCCACTTTTTACTAAAGATGCAGCCTTAATCTGCCCTGAAGACAATGACACCTCAACCTTACACTGTCAAGAAGCCCCCATCAGAGCCGAAGTTGATACCAAAGAGCCAGTAACCGGAGGTGCAGAAGTCGACGCTGAAGCACCGTCCGAAGCCAAGGCTGGATACCTTAGAGGGATCGGTCTTTGAAAGACTGTCTGACGTCGTTGATGAAAAGCAGAAAAACCTTTTTCATTCACCCGGACACTAGCAAGATACTCTCCAAGCCTACTACTTCAGGACAGGACTTAATCCCATTCCAAAAAAAGAGGTGCCTTGCCTTTGAGGAAAAACCCCAGTATCCTCCTTCCCTAGAACCAGGACTCAATCCCCATTCCAAAAAAAGAAGCGCCTTGCCTTTGCGGATAAACCTCAGTCTCCTCCTTCTCTGGCAGCATCAAGCCCTAAGAGAGTTTGGCGTATCGCTGTTAGCCTTACATTTTTCCACCCCTTCCTTCCCTACCTCCTTCACCACCACCTCATTTGTCTCCACAGTCACTTCCACCTGACAAACAAGACACACATTTGTTATGAGCTCATCAGCCAGGTATACCTTGGTACTAGTGACAGGAGTGTGCATGGCACCCACGTCTGGGCATTCTCATTCCACATTTGATATTACCATCTTTACAATACAAAAAGTGATGGCTAGAATGCTTGAATTAATCTCAGCCACTGCTTATTACTAAGGACCGCATCCCAATCCATTGTTATTTTGCACGTCTCCAAATACTTGCATACTTTCTCCCACCTACCATGGCTACGGAGGAGGGAGCATCATTTGCAACGATGGTGTGGAGGACGGCCGAGGTCCTGGACCTTAGTCTACCCTCAGTGGCAGTCAAGACAAACGTCTTGATAAAGGTGCTTCAACGGGGAGTGACCCCCCACAACTGCTTCTCCCATTTAATGAAGCCCTTACATATGTCCTGCTTGGGTCTTGGCCTACGTTGACTGGCTGTTGAAGGCGGGTTCACCCTAGGCTGTCATCTCCCACCTCTAGACTATGGCAGACCTCTTGCATTCATTGAGGTTCACTATCAAAGAGCCGAAGTCACACCTGACTCCCTCTCAGACTCTTCCTTTCATCAGAGCTGTTCTGTACACTGTGAAGTTTCAGGCCTATCCTCCCGAATGGTCCAGTATATTCAGGCTATAATACAGATGTTTCAGCATCTATCCTGGATATCGGTGAGACTGACTCTGAGGCTGCTGGGGCTCACGGCCTCTTGCATTCTGCTTGTGACTCATGCCCCCGGACATATGCGGGTTCTGCAATGGGACCTGAAGTTCCAGTGGGCGCAGCATCTCTCCAACATGGTCTAGATCTCGTAGGGGACTGCAAAGGATCTGCAGTGCTGGTTAACGAACTACAATTGGGTCAGTGGCAGACACCTCTCCCTTTCCCAACCAGATATGGCAGTGTTGACAGATGCATAACTCCTGGGGAGCGGCCATCTGGGAAAGGCCGCTCCCCAGGAGAGGACGTAGTCTTACGGCTAGGGTTGGAGTCTCGGCAACGACGCTCAACATCCTGTGATTCTGGGCAAATCACTTAATCACCCCGTGCCTAACAAAAATGAATGTGCCCTTCTGTAACGAAACTGGTGCTATGTAAAGTTCCCTGATTCCCAATGTCTTGGGTCTAGTCCACGCTATATAAAACTCTTTATATAAAAATAAAAAAATTAAAAGGTGGAGATCAGAGTCCTCTAGTCTCCGTCATATTCCAGACTCCACATCAACCTTCTGGAGTTCTGGGTGATCCACCTGGCATTAAGTCTTTCTACTCTCCATCAAGGGAAGGCTAGTGCAGGTGTTAGTAGACAACACCACCGCCATGTGGTACTGCAACAAATAGGTCATGTTGGTTTGTGGACCGTTTGTTAAGAGGCCCTTCGTCCCTGGAAATGGCTGGATTTAGGGCATATCCTTAGTGGTTCAACACCTGGTGGGCTCTCTGAACACCAGGAAAGATTAGCTAAGCCGAAGATGCCTAGTGGATCACAAATCAATACCAAAACTGGGTTTGGGCTCAGAACAGTAGGGCCAAGCCTCCTTTACACCAAATAACAACAATAATGCCAATACTGATACTTATTTTACTCACATTTAATTACGAGGGAGCACATTGAACAAAACAACATGAACCATAGACCTCTTTCTCCGTCTGATTAATCAATGAATTTCTTTTATTTATTTTACACAATTCATTACCAATCGTTTTTTGTTATTCAAAAACCTGTACACAACACTACTACTACCTCCTACTTTAATAGAATAATCTAACACTCTTTTCACACCCAAATCACTCATCATACATATCCAAACATACTCATTTGCTAACACCATCATCCATAAGCTCAGTCATACATCCTCTCCCATCTAAAGTACATAGTTTTTGACAGAGCCTACAGGTCCTGATGAGAACCCCGGGACTGGAGGGGTTTTGAAACGCGTAGACCTATTCTTTTTGGGCCATAAGAATTGTAAACTAATTGAATTGTTAGATTCAGTGGATACTTTGTCTAGCATACTTCTATGGCTTGTATAGATTTTATTTTTAGCGATTGCAAATAATGTACTTTAGATGGGAGAGGATGTATGATTGAGCTTATGGATGATGGTGTTAGCGAATGAGTATGTTTGGATATGTATGATGAGAGTGATTTGGGTGTGAAAAGAGTGTTAGATTATTCTATTAAAGTAGGAGGTAGTAGTAGTGTTGTGTACAGGTTTTTGAATAACAAAAAACGATTGGTAATGAATTGTGTAAAATAAATAAAAAGAAATTCATTGATTAATCAGACGGAAAAAGAGGTCTATGGTTCATGTTATTTTGTTCAATGTGCTCCCTCGTAATTAAATGGGAGTAAAATAAGTATCAGTATTGGCATTATTGTTGTTATTTGGTGTAGTGGATCACAAATGGCATCTCCATTTGGAGGTGGTACAAAGTCTCTTTCAACAGTGGGGAGAACCTTGGTTAGGTCTGTTCGCCACCACCGAGAGCACGCAACGTTAGCAGTTCAGTGTCCTGAAGTTTCCTAGGCGGCTCTCGTTTGCAGATGCTTTCCATCTTGAGTGGGGTTCTGGCCTCTTGAACACCTTGCCATCTATACCATTTCTGGCCAGAGTTCTCAAGAAAGTAAGGAAAGACTGGGCCCAAGTCATCCTTGTGGATCCAGACTGGGCCCGAGAGTTTGGTATCCTGAGCTGTTGAGCATTACCATCTGTTCTCCGATCAGGCTGTACCTACGGGGGGGGGGTCTCCTGTCACATCATCTCCACCCGAACCTGGCAACGCTCCGCCTTCTTGCGTGGAGATTAAGTAGCTACAGTTGACAGCTTTTGACCTTCTGCCCGAAGTCTGCAATGTTATCTTGGTAGCCTGGCGTCCCTCTACCAAGACAGTATGCACCTGCCATTAGGGCAAGTTTGTGGCATGGTGTGTGGAGAGAGAGAGATTTACTCTCTTTTGCTCTCCTCTCTCAGGTCCTTCTATTTATCCTTTTTCTTGCCCAGCAGGGCTTTGCTTTGGGCACGTTAAAGGGCCATCTTTCTCCATTTTAGCCTTTTTGCAGTTGCCAGATCAGCCTTTCCTATTCAAATCCCCTGTTGTAAATCGATTTTTGAAAAGTCTGCAACCCATATTTCCACCTTCACTCTTAATCATGCCTCAGTGGGACCCTAATCTGGTACTCATCTTTCTGATGTATGCTCCCTTTGAGCCACTGCACAACTGTCCTCTCAGGCTCCTTATCATCAAGATGGTCTTCCTAGTGGCAATAACATCTGCCAAGAGGGTCAACAAGCTTCAGGCTTTGTCATCTAAGCTTCCATACCTGAACATCTTCCTGCTGAAAGTTGTCACTCACTTTTATGTAAGCCAGTCCATCACCCTGCCTACTTTATACAATCCGCCACATCCCTCTAAGGAAGAGGAGCGTCTAAACCTCCTGGACCCAAAAAGAGCGTTGTTGTTCTACCTTGACCGCACGAAAGAGTTACGGTGAATGATTAACTCTTTGTGTGGCATTTTGGAGTGAAGATGGGGAACACCGTGCAGAAACAGACCATCTCCCAATGGATCGTGCTAGGCATAGACCAAGAAGCAACCCGCTGAGGGCTTGCGTGCTCATTCCACCAGAGCGAAGGCTTCGACCACTGTGCTAGCACATGAAGTTCGGTCCTGGACATCTGCCAGGCAGCAACGTGGGCTTCTTTGCACAAGTACATAAGCACTACTGCCTGGACAGTCTGGTCTGTTGGGAGGGGCATTTTGGTCTTTCTGTCCTACAGGACTTTTTAGTGTGAACCGGTTTCGCAGACCCACCTCCAGGGACGTATTGCTTGTGTATCTATTCTAAGGTAAGGAATCTGCAGCTAGATGTCTCTATCAGATGAACAAGTTACTTACTTTTAGTAAGGCCTTATCTGGTAGAAACTCTAGCCGCAGATTCCTTAATGATCTGCGCTCTGCAAATGGATTTCTAGGGACAAGGCTGTTCCCCTTTCAGGGCCCTAGTTTTCCGCAGCAGTGTTCAGGGTTCTTCGTGGCTTCACGCTCATGGTGTGAAAAGTCGTGAAAAGAAACTGATGTCAGCACCCTGGGGTAGCACCAGCGCAGATGATGCAGACGATACCACATGGAGCAGAACTACACAACCTACAGGCATGCAGGGGTACTGCTCATGAAACATTTTCAGATCCAGTCAGATGCCTGGGTATAATTATAAAGTATGGAATCTGCAGATAGATAGAGTCCCTAGCAGATAAGGCATTACAAAAGGTAAGTAACTTGTTCTTCAACTATTTTAAAAATGTAGGTGCAGTTTTCTCATGATGTCACTGCACAAGTTGTCTGGCTTTGAACTGTACAGAGACGGCGGTGGACAAATCTCTATTACAGATTCCCACAACATCTACCTCTAATGCCTGAGATCTGGCTACAATGCAATGACCTGCGAGCCATCTCTTAGAAGGCTTCCAGACTCCATTAAAGAACGAGAGGCAAAAATGTTTGTGGCCAGAGTGCAAGATGACCGACGGGGGATAGCGGAAATAGAGACCGAGATCGAAGTCACTGGACATGCCACCTTTGTTGAAGTCATCTAAGAAGAGGAGGCATGAGTACGGTCGTCGCACACCGTGAAGTATGTTGCCACAGACGCTTAGTTCCCCATATTTGTTGTCAGTATAAGAACTGACAGAGGACCCTACAGAGACTATGGCGCTTGCCATCCCTTCTGACCCTGCGCCTATTCCGAGGTGCTACCACCTGCAGTGCTGAGCCCAATGCCGCAGGCCCGCCAGACTTACCCAAAGTTTCCTTCTGCTGGGTCATATTCTTGAGTGTTCCTGAACACCATGCTCAGCATCTTTAGCAGGTCCATAATCCCCTCTGGCACCAGCTGGCCCTTTGGATCAGATGACATTCTAACTTGGTGGTTTACCGGTGTCAAACCCCTCGGCATCCTTCAGGCCTTTTCTACCGTTGCTGCAGGTATCATGGTCAATGTCTCCAACTCCAGTGCCACTCTAGCATTCAGGATCGACGCCACAAATCAAACTGCCTCCACTGAGCATCCCAACTTTCTCGCCAGACCCCAGTACCGCAAATGACTTCTTCGATGTCACAGGCAGTGGTGCTGGCGCCACAGACAACACCTGCGGCGCCACTACAATCACCTACTTGCCCTCCTACACACACCCAATGTCTCAAACTACACCGGCGCATAAGACCAGTTGTAGAGACTCACTTCCATTAACCACCTCTCCACTCCATTGCTGCGGTAGAAAGGGGCGAAGGTTAATGGAGGAAGTCCGTTTTTTCTTTAAGGGCAAGGATCCACAAGATGATCCCAGTTCTGAGGCGAAGAATTAAAGGTGCTACAGGAACAGAATGTCATCCCCCAGGAAAAGCTTGAAGACCTAGAGAATCGCTCTCGATGCATAATGTCTTCATTAGAGGAGTCACACAAGAGGTGTGGAAAACGTGTAATATTTTAATTGGCATAAGCGACAGCCATTTTGGCTGTGGTGTCCATTTAAGTTTCCTTCGTAATTCTTTTGTCTTTTCACTGCGCTTGTGTTATCTATTTTTGTTGACTTCCTGACTCAGCTAAAAGCAATGTACTTGCTGAGAGTTTGTAGCAGCCAGAGCACCTGGTCTCCGATGTTAACTGTCAATCATTTATTGCTGCCATAAGCACTCCTGCTCCCCCTCCCACTTTGCTGACTAAGTGGTTATTCATCTGCCCTTGTTTGCTGAAAACTATTTCTGAAACTTGTTCTCCCTATTTCTGTTCACATGCTTACAGTACAGAAAACCTGTATAAAAGCCCTGTGTTCTGTGACTTCAGTGTACTGCCTCCTTGCAGCACTTGAGAGTGCTGTGTGAACGTGGTCCCACCCATGAGTGATTAATAAACTTGTTATTTATTTCCTACTCCAGTGCTGATCTCTACTTTGTTGGTCTTTGAACCCGTGGACAAAAGGGTGACCCTGCACCAGTGTACCCCGAAAAAGGTACATTTCCACAGAGGAAGGTGATGACATTGAGGGATCTGTCAAGCAGATGTTTCAAGTAGCACTACAGGAAGATGATACTAAAAAAATAGGACTGAATAGAACTCACAGGACTGCTGAAACTAAACCAGACTCGAAAGTGCAAGAATTCAGTATAGCCTCGGAAGAATTCACCACTACATGCTAAAAGAGCAACTGAAGACAGCAGATGGTGTGAAGAACATCTAGTTGAGGGGGGTCTCTGATACACCTGTATTAGGACCTATTGCCAATGGCACTGTAGAAATTGAAAGAGAAATTGAAAGCCTTTTGCCCCTAACAGACTTCTGAGAGCCAAGAAGAGCCTGTACCTATGGGGTTGCCCCTTTCAATTGATCTGGAAGAGGAATGGATATAGATAGCAAACAGAGTCCCTCTCACCAACAACAGAAATACTGGGCTTGTCCGATGACAACCTGATGACGAGGGAACCAGGGAGAGATAGTGATACTGAGACAAAAAGCCACAAACAACGGGGAGGCTGGAAGAAAGTAGGAGCAAGGAGAAACAATGGTCCCTCTTCAAAAATTATAGAAGAGGAGCAAAGAGCTGAAGTTCACAATGGTATGGCAGTTGGAAACGCACAGAAAAGATCGAGAGGGCACAATTCACAGACAGTAGCAGCTGAGAAGCAGACCCATGACTGATGGGCCCCAACACTGCATTGAGCCAGTGGGACTAGGGGCCAAGAGAAGGGAAAGAGTATTGATAGAATTAGGTTAATGACTGAACTTTAATTAGATAATCCAGAAAGGGATAATGCTATTAATCATATGGATTGGTTATGGTTGGAAAAGGGGAAACGGGAAGGACACAGAGTGGAAGTTCAGAGTAATATATTGGTTGCATACATAGGGTAACAGGGATTTTTGGGTGCCTGGGTACGACAGCGATATGGTATATGGAACAATGTGTAGGCCTCTGAGAATCCCCTCATTTAACCTCAGAGGACTGAATTCCTTTGCTCATGGTATGATGACCCTAAAGACCGTGAATCCCTTAATTGGAAATATAGGTTTAATACAGGAGACACATCGCTGAGTAATGACAACTACAGGATGCAATCAGTCTTTCCCCATACAATACTTTGTGGAAATCCTGTTTGTTCCTACTAGACAGAGGTGCTGACTGGGGGACAGATGACTAATGCTCAATGGTAGCCTTACAGGAAGAGTGGTATCTAGAGCATCAGTTTGTGGCCAGTGGTAGTCAAGAACCCTTCCTCAGACACACAATACAGAGAATGTTATCAGCCTCAAGGCCGCTTGTAGTTTGCTGTAACTGGAATTTGTTTTTTCAAAACATTTTTTATTAGTTTTGTGTTTAACATAACAGCATACATCACAAGTACAAGGTATTTTCCGATATATGTGCATGGGCAGCAGGGCAGTTGCAGTTGGCACTCACAACGTATTATCCAGTGGTAACTGTAACTATGTGGCGGATGACAGACATGACAAAATGATCCAGACATTCAGAAACACAACGTTATGCGGAGAAGAGGCACGGTGGCTGGGAGAGGTCAGTCTCCTAGATCTGTAGCATGAACACAAACCTATGCAAATAGACACATGACACTGCTCCTCAGCTCACAAATCATTTGCACAATTCAACATAATCTTCCTCGACCACACATTCCGACGAGTATTCTAGGAAGTTGAACATAGGAAGATCTCCCTAACAGACATGCACCAGTAAATCTGTCTGATGCAGTAGGGCACAAAGTGCAAATTGAAACGCAGATGGCACCTAAATATCTACTTGCACATAAAATGCAAGGCGTTTTAAATCCTCTTGTCCTGTAAAAAATCCACTTTTTAGGTCGAGCCAGGCGCAGCACGCGTGCATTGCTCTGCGAGGCTTCATGTATCTACTTTAGCTACTTTGTGTGGGTCTGACTCCTCCCACGCATTGGATAGGCTATTGCTTGTGTCTTTTTATAATCAAAGCCTGCAAATGGCTAAATGTTGGTCTATGTCCCACCTCTTCTGAAAGTTTCACTCCCACGGCGTTTTGCCGCGGGAGCGAGCTGCGGCACACAGGGCGGCAGCTGCAGTGCCTTTTTGTTTAAAGTGCTTTATACCAAGCCAGCCAGCCAAAAAGGTTCAAGAACACGTCTCTTGTGTAATAGAACCAGCCTATTTAGTGTTACAGTCCCAACTTTTCCTGTGGCCCTGGGGGTCATCCCACGTCAGTTCATTTTTGGGGGGCTCATCATCTCAGTTTTTAGGCACAGGCCGGTTCCACCCTCCCCCGAAGTAGACAATTGCTCTTCATCCTCTTGGCGTTTAAATTTTGGTAAAGGGGTTTTGGTCTCATTAGAAATGACCCTTAAAACAATGTTGGGCTCAATCAGCTAAAATACAGTAGGCAGCCTGTGAGTGCCTAGAAGCAGGGGCTGTCCAGCTACCTTTTACTGGCTTGGAACTTGAAACCTCCGCTTCGTGTGCATGAACCCACTGGGCAATCCTCAGTGTGAAATAAAGTACTTTCACGCACATTTGCATTTCAACAATGAGCAATGCTGAACATGCTCCTAATGTACAGGTCACTCCTGTTCCAGGGCTTTTCTCCATCCCCAGGTCAGGGCTCTTAGCCAGGGTGTGGCGTGCACAGATGGGTGTCCACCAGTGAACGTGCACACATGTCAACAAAGCAGGTGGCGTAAGGGGGGGCTGTACTGCATTACAGACAGAGCTACGGACTCCGTCACAACTGTGAGCTCGTCTTGGCATGGCCTTCCAGGCGCTGGGTGGCTACATTCTATGGATACAGGGGCGCAGTATAGTCTCCGATGCCCACATCTGGCTTCTGAGTGTATGGGACAGAAATATAAAAGCAGAGCTGTGTCTTCAGCCTCACTGTGTTCTTTGTTTTGGATTTTCATCGTTTACACGTGTTTTGTGGTCAATGTTGTTATTTTCTGGTGGGGTTTCGCTTTAGTTCTCGCATCTAGAAACTGTTTTAATTACATTGTTTGTCCTTGATGAGCATCAAACCAAGCAATATTCACAATAGTCATAATTCCCGTTTTTAACAATTCATTCACTAATTGGACGATAGGCGCTGTCTGGAATGCACCAATAAGTTTTCTCAGACGATCTATTTTTAATTCTCTCCTCCCGCCCTCACTGTGCAGCTCTTCGCTCTCACACTTGTATTTGCCTTTCACTCCACTCGCGGGGGGGGTGGGGGGGGGGGGTTACTTATGGAATGCAAAAACTTTCATCGTTTTAACTGTTGTATCTTAGTATGCATAAAAATACATTAATAAACAAAAAAACATAATTCCAGACATCGCCTAAATTGATTCTGATCCCTTTATATTAAATTGGCAGAGTTCCTCTTTCCATCCCCTTCTCCTCCACCCTTTCACTAGTCTCAGCACTAGCACAAAACCACCTCAAAATTATTCACCCACATCACCACCTCAGCACCAGCGCAGCACCACCTCAACACTAACACAGCACCAGTGCAGCACCACCTAACTACCAACGCAGCACTAGCTCTGCATCAGTGCAGCACCACCACCTCAGCACTAGTGCACCATAACTCGGCGCTACCACAGCGTCACTCTGCGCCACCACAGCATCACTCAACACAACCTGAGCACCATCACAGCATCACCTGAGCACCACCAAAGCATCACTCAGCACCACCTCAGTATTGCTCAGCACCACCTGAGCACCACCTCCGCACTAGCACACTATCACCTTAGCACTACGTCATTTTAACGCCGCATGACCTGAGCATCAGTGCAGCACCAGTGCAGCACCACCTCAGCACCACCTCCGTACCAGCACAGCACAGCTTCACTACCAGTGCAGCACTACCTCAGCATCATTCAGCACCGCCATAGCATCACTCAACACCACCTCAGAACCAGCGCAGAATCTCCTCAGCATCACTCAACACCATCACAGCACCACCTTCGGATCAGTGCACCATCACCAGCGAAGCACCAACTCAGCATCAGCGCAGCACCAACTCAGCACTAATACAGCACCACTTCAACATTAGCGCAGCACCAGAGCAGCATCACCTTTGCTCCAGCACAGCACCACCACATCATCACTCAGCACCATCCAGCACCACCTTCGCCCAAACACACTACCACCTAAGCACCATGTCAGTATAACTCTGCATCAGCTGAGCATCAAGACAGCATTACCTCAGCACTAGGACAGACAAACTAGAAGACATTCTATGTTATTTTTTTTTAGGGTCGTTCGATTGTACATAATGTCTACTTGGTTATATATAAGGTAACAAAAATTAGAAAACTGAACTATAACTTTTCAACATGCTGCACAGCAGTCACACTGCTCTACAACATAGCTTAAAGACATTGCTTAAGCCTATTGCTCTGGCAAAACACTTGTAATGTCCCAGAGGCGAGACCTATTGGCTATGCCAATGCTTGTTGGTGCTATGCAGTGAGGTGATCAATTATGGCAGCTCTGATAAAAACTCCGATTATGCAAATATTATATCCGGGTTTACATTCTAGCGAGGCTCCTATTTATCTACATTTTGGCAGATCTTAGTACAGGAGTTGAAAGTAGGTGGGAAGTGGTGGTTCCAGGAATGGAATGTCCTTGAACTCTGTACAAACCCACAAACTTACACTTTGAATTGACCTCTTCCCAAACTAGAAAAAGTCAATTTGCAGTTGCGCATCAGATTTTCGCATTAGAAAAAAATATAACATCACGTGTATTTGTAAAGCGCATGTTCACTCTAGGGTTCTTTGGCGATGAAATGACTGGTTTGTTACCCAGCTTGATGGTACTCATGTTATAAACTTTACAAGGATGAAAGGCTTAATGGACCCCCTGGACTGCAGACCTGTCCCCATTTATATTTGCTTGTGCGAAAATGAAATTCACAAATGTTTGCAAGGAGGATGGTTTCCAATCAATCAATCAATTCATTTGTAGAGCGCACTACTCACCCGTGAGGGTCTCAAGGCGCTGGGGGGGGGGGGGGGCACTGCTCGAACAGCCAGGTCTTGAGGAGTCTCCTGAAGGTCAGCAGGTCCTGGGTCTGTCGTAGGCGGAGGGGGAGGGTGTTCCAAGTCTTGGCGGCAAGGTGGGAGAAGGATGTGCCGCCGCCGGTCGTTCGTCGGATGCGGAGGGCGAGGTCAGCAGAGCGAAGCTGACGGTTCGGTGTGTAGAAGGTGAGTCGTTCGTTGAGGTACCCTGGTCCGGAGTTGTGGAGTGCTTTATGAGCGTGGGTGAGGAGCATGAAGGGTATCCTCCTGTTGACGGGGACCCAGTGCAGGTCTTTCAGGTGGGCTGTGATGTGGCTGTGGCGGGGGATGTCGAGGATGAGGCGTGCAGAGGCATTCTATATGCGTTGTAGTCGATTCTGGAGTTTGGCTGAGGTTCCTGCATAGAGGGCGTTACCATAGTCCAGCCTGCTGCTGACGAGGGTCTGGGTGACCGTCCTTCTCGTTTCGGTGGGGATCCATCTGTAGATCTTGCAGAGCATGCGGAGGGTGTTGAAGCAGGAGGAGGAGATGGCGTTGACTTGCTGGGTCATAGAAAACGAAGAGTCCAGAATGACCCCCAGGTTGCGTGCGTGGTCTGTTCAGTTCCCAGTGCGGCCGGCCACCATGAGTCGTCCCAGGCGGAGGGGGTGGATCCGATGATGAGGACCTCCGTCTTGTCCGAGTTCTGTTTCAGGCGGCTGTTCCAGGCTCACTTAGGTAAACTTTTATTAATTCCTAAAAGTTGCAAATTTGTACCAAATGCAAAGACGTGTCTGGGGTGCACTTTTGTTTCTTCCGGTAAGAATTGGGCACGTAAATTATTTTCATGTTACCCATTAATGTTTTACAATGTTTCGTCTTCAATTTCTATTTTTAATATTGATACGCGTCAATACATTTTACTAAAAGATGCCTCAGAGAAACTGTATTTAAAGTTGCACAGCATTTTACCAAAACACTTTTTTCAAGTTGCCATTTTTTTGTGTACATTTCACTTTTATAGCAAACAAAAAATACCTGCCTTGCTTTCATTTTTGTGCGTGTAATCAGAGCATTCTGTTGGCATTATAAGTGGCCACAAATTGTTCAATTTTACAAAGATGCACATTTTTCTAATGCAACTGATGGCAATAATGAAGGCTGAGCTCGCTACATTTCCTTACAGCGCTGGCCCAAATAGCAAAGGCTTTGCATTAGTGAATTACAGGCAAGGTTAAACTATATAAACATCTTGCTTTAGTGGCAGACAATCCTTTCACATATTTGTACTGTAAACTGACAGCCAAGGGTTTGTGCTACAGGGAGTTGGGCTTATTTGTCCATCAGACCAAGTAAACATGAAAACTTATTGTCCTTGACACCAAACAATATGTCCTAGGCTTCAGGTGATAGGAATTCAATGTCACTGCCGAACCGTCTTTTGCTAAAAGACCCGCTAGCGAAACTGTCAATCAGGGACCATATATACAACAACCTAAAGCTCACTAGGGGAGACTCCAGCCAAGACGCAACTTGGGAACTTTAAGACAGTAGTAAAAGGGTTTATAATGGCAGAAAGAGCTCGAATGAACAAAATAAGAGAAGCCGCATGACTGGCCCTCTCTGGTAAAATCAAAGCAGTGGAAGTCATACAAAGGCTGCCATAAAGTTTTGCAAATTCGGCACAGCTGAGGTTGTTGGACCTTAGCATACAGAAACACGCTGGCAAAATTGGGGCACAGGTTTTATGAACAGTATCGCAGTGATTCGGGACGAGGAGGGTGCCCAGTTAGGGAACATGGGGGAGATTTTAGAGAGATTCCCTAAATTCTACCAAAAGCTGCATGAAGCGAACAACCTTACACCAGCTCAGATTACAGACTAGGTAAATATCATTGGGTAAAGTACACTATCTGTTGAACTAAGAGAAGACCTAGACTGCCCTATTGCAAATGAAGGGGTAATATAGGCAGTTAATGCTGTCAAGACTTCCAAAGCACTTGGCCTTTATCTGCTTACACTGACTTTTTACGAGGTCTACCGGCACTAAACCCTACACCTCATTACCAGGCTCATCAAATTGTTTGCCTTGACAGGCAGAATAAACTCTACCATGATAGAATCCATAAATTCTATCATTTTGAAACTGTGAAAAGATCCGCACTGCAGCTCGAAGCTTCAAATATGCCACTTTATCAGACGTGGTTACAAAGATTGCAACATGCAGCTTTGCCACTAGCAGTGAAAACCTTGCACTATTCCTGATAAAACAAAAAATTGTTTACACCTGGTTCCCCAATTTTAGCACTGATCAGTAAATTGGGTGCAAAACCTCAGGAATCTATTGATGCCAATGTAATTTGGGCCAGGGAGATTTTACACCATGACTTAGCAGTGATCTCTAAATCATGCCATGAAAAAGTAAAATATAGGTAGCGTAGATCTCCACAGTTCGAATGAAACATCAGGTTGAAATGTTTACTTGCTAAATGACGCTTTTCTGGAGCAAGCCACATTGCAATATAGTCTGCAGTACTCACCTTAGTATAGTATATTATATTATATTATACAGTGGTTACACAGACCGGAACTGAGCAAGCTGGTACAAAAGTGACACAAAGAAAGAGATTTCTGTGTTTACCTCTTATATTGAAACAGTGCTAAGGAGAAACGTCTTTGGCCCCCGATCCTAATGTCGGCACATAATTACAGCCCTGCAGTCACCACTAGAGGTGCAAAGATAACCTACACTTTGTGGGATTTTATGTGATTGTGCTTTTAAATTGCATTTAGTTGTATGTTTTTTTATCATATTTACGGTTGTTGTGCCTGCTCTGATCTTGTGTTTTTTTATATCCTGTTTTTATCACATCTTTTTTGGTCATTTTCACCAATACAGCCACCATGTCAGAGCGATTTACATTTGGTCTACTATGGTTGTTTCCATGTTCCCCAACATAATTAACCTTTTTTTCCCAGGATGTCTAGCCTATGTGTCCTGTAGCGTATTCCCTGTTTGGGTCCAGGAGGGCCATAAACTTTCCCTGTTTTCTCCACTCTGGTCCTTTCTTGATCTTCCTCTTAGTTCTGAAGCTTATCAAATTATTCCTTCCCACAGGATCATAAATTAATACTGAATTACTTCGTCCCCTAGCAAGATTTACAGCTGTGATCCACAGTACCACTGCCTCTGGGTAGATCAATGGAACACACTAGCTGGTGTTTCATGGTGACCTCATGGGCTGAGCCATCACTCCTCCTGTTGGACGTTTTGACCAGTGTACTATTGTCACACTATGGTTGCCTAGCAGGTCCAGGGAGACTATGCTTGGTCCTGGTCAGCCTATGCCTAGCACGTGGGCCAGTTGCTTAACAGTAAATTCGGGATGTCGCTCATCTATCACTTCTTGGTGGGTTCTGCATGGACTTTGGTTGCTTCAAAGTTGAAGCAAACTTCTAGTTGAATCATACCGTATTTGCTCAATAGCTGAAATGGAGGGGTTGAGTGTCTTTTACTTATTTGTGAATCTTGAATGGTACACCCCATGGTTGCTCAACATTGTGTACCAGGGTGACTAGGGTGCGTTGCTCCTGAGAGTAAAATACATTTTAGATATCTGGTTTCTTGTTAGTGCTCACTGGAGGCTGGATTTGCTCTACTTCTGATTGAAATCTGGCTGTTTAACAGCGCCTACAGAGGCTGGACATTTATCCCTGTTTGAGTAGATTTGTATAGTACACATCCCTGATGTCTAACAATGCATATTAGTAGTTGGTTACCTGTCAATTCAGGGATGACTCCCTGTAGCATACACCATGGTGGACCCACCAACCTAGATGCTTGGCACTCTATGATGGCCTCAACTATACTATACTGAATACTTCTAAAATCTGCATCTCTGTGTCTATTCTCAGACGCTCTTCAGCAACTCATGCTTATGCACAGCAACATTTACTGCACCAGGTTTGAAGCCTGCCTTTGACTCTCATTAACCTGACTCAATACCCTCCATGTAGACCATACTACTTCCAATACCCTTACAACCATGCACTCTAAAAGGACGCCCACAAACCCACCCAAGGTGTGCCTTTGGTGCCTAGCTCTGGACAGAACTAAGTTATACTATAATTGCATCCTAATGCATCCAAAGGCAATTTGAGACTGGGAGGTAAACAAATTACAGTCTTCGTGCAGGCCCTGCTCCAAGTCACTGGGCTGTTCCCGTAACTGCCCCACTTCATGATTGAAATTCTTGGGTAAGCTGAAGTCCACGCGCAGAGATAAGGGAGCTCTATTTCACCATTCTGACAGCAAAGAAAAGTTGTCAGGGTGTCATGATTTAAGTCCTACTCCCTCGATGTCCCTGGCAACGGAACCAATGCCTCAGTTGGTCCCAACGAGCCTCTGGTTCCCTGGGCTGTCATCAACCACGCAGCAGATTGCGGCCTTCAAATAGTTTATGCTGAAAATATTCAGTTTGCGTCTGGCTTCCTTTATAGCGCCTTCAGGCCCCACAAAACAGCAGGAGACTCCAGTTGGGTTATCGCTGGCGGGTCCTTACGCAATCTGTGCTCTTGGGACTGATCACTGGGACCATACAGATTCCAATACAGACTTCCACTCTGGCCCTGAGATCCCTGCTAATACCTACTCAAGTTGACAATCCGGTGCCGACTCATGTTGGACCTTGAACCAATGTCAGCTCGATCAATGTTGCCCTAAGAAATTACAAAAGCGCAACCGCTTGTCATAGAGCCCCCTACAAACCATTGTCTCTACTGTGCTGCACCTATTAGCACATGCTTCATTTTCTTTTTCGTTTTGACCCTGATGCTCTGCAAGAGCAGGGTGCACCTGAGGATACTGATGATGGTGAGGGGGTTGTTTGCTCGCTCTCATTATACTGATGGTGGCTCACACCATGATATACAAAACACCATTGGGCTTGACACCTCCCCTAGATGGAGTTTGACTTGCAACATAGGCATAGTAGCTCATTTGTAGTCTGGTGGATTGACTTGCAGTCAAAATTGTTAAATTACAGCTGTCCTTTACTGAGACTAAAACAAATGTTTTACAGAGACATCTGAACCCTTGCTCCTATTTAAAGATGCCTTCAGCGATACTCTAATGACTACCTGATCAAAACCATGTTCTTGCTTGCCTGTTAGGAAACCTGTGGCCAGGCAAAATAGGCCAGCACCCGATATCCCAGATTTCCTAAACAACCTAACTCTGGAGATTTCTTTTGTACAGGCCTCAACCACTAAGATGAATACAAATTTGTTTCCAACCACCCATCAACCAACACCCCCACCCTAAACCTTTCACTCCCACTCCTCCAGACATTGAAGTCTGTAAATGGAATATTTTTGTAGTGCTGCAGTAAAAAAACTCCTTGGAAAATAGGCAGTGAGATCTTGACTGTTGTCCCAAAGGGCTTTCAGGCCTCTTTGGCATAGAAGATCCATAATGGGCAGGATGTAGCCTAGTCCGTCATCCACTCAGACCCTCGGCTACCACAGACTGCAATGGCAGGGCAGTCGGTACCTGTGTTGTCTGTCGTAGACATGCCTGGATTAAATCAACCAGATTTTGCAGTGATGTCAGTGCGTCACTATGGATATGCACTTTGATTGGTCTCACCTCTTTTAAGATGAGGCAGACACTGATTTGTACCACTTCAGATTGAAGAACTACAGAGCGCTCCTTGTAGCTGTTGAGCCTTGAAAAGCAGTTTCCTTACCTGTTCCAAAAATTCCAGGAGGCTGTCATGTAGGTAGACACAGCCTTCCCTGCCAATGATGCAGCAGAATCTATGCCATCTCACATTGTCATCCTGGTATCGCCAGGTTGGACAGGGAGAGTGTGCATTCAATCCAGGTCTCTGACTGGGGGTGAGTGTCTGAAATGTTTTGGCGCTCCGTCCATCATCTCCTTGTGTTTGCTTCGGTTGCCCTAAGTTGGCAGGGTATGCCCAGACATGGGTCCCTTGTTCACTTTGCCATTGGATTCAAGCTAGCGTGGCTGATGAGGGGTGGTACCCCGAAACTGATCTCAGGATACTTGTTTCCCGTCCAGGGAAGACCTGGCTTGGCAGTTCGGGCTGGACTGTTCCCATGAGGAACAGCGTCAAGAATGATTTGCATATGGCTTTGTCTGAACTGGGGTGGCAAAGTGAGCTAAAGAATGATGATGGATTCAACCCAGATCTGTGACTGAGGGTGAGTGTCTGAAAAGTTTCAGCACTCTGTCCATCATCTCCTTGTGTTTGCTTTGTTCTCCCTAAGTTGGCAGGGTATACCCAGACGTGGGTCCCTTGCTCACTTTACCACTGGATTCAAGCTAGCCTAACTGATGAGGGGTGTTGCCCAGAAACTGGTCCCAGGATTCTTGTTTCCGGTCCAGGGAAGACCTGGCTTAGCAGTTCGGGCTAGACAGGCTGATTCGCATATGGATGGGTCTGAACTGGATTGGCGAAGTGAGCTAAAGAATGATGCTAGATTCAACCTAGATCTGTGCCTGGGGGTGAGTCTCTGAAAAGTTTCAGCGCTCCGTCCATCATCTCCATGTGTTTGCAGGGAGAGTGTGGTATGCACAACTCCTGAGCATCTGTCCTCCGATCCTGCTGTCCCTTTGGGAGGATCTTCTGTCACAACAGCAGGGCGGGGCCTTCACCTAGGGTTGCGCAGTATTCATCTCCATGATTGTAGATCGAGGGTGAAAGCAGACTTACCGTGATCTCCTTTCGTGGTTGTACATGTAATCTTTTGGCAGCCAGGCGTCCCTCAGCTAAATCAGTCTACGTCTGCTTTTCGGAGATGTTTGTGGTTTTGTGGGGTACTCTGCAGATTGACCGACTTCAAGCTAGGATATCGGAAGTATTGTTTTATGTGTTGTTACTAGCTCAGCAAGGACTTGCTTTGGGCACAGTAAAAGGATGCCTGTCCGCTCTTTTGGCCCTTTTCCTGTTTACGGATCAGTCCTCTTCATTTAAATCACCAGTTAAGATGTGTTTTTGAAGGGTGTGCAACATTCTATGCACCCTTTCACTTTATTATTCTTCCGTGGGAAATTAACTTGGTCCTTACCAATTGATTGGTACTCCTTTTGAACAGCTGCTCTCTACACCATCTCACCCTCAAAACAGTGTTCTTCGTCTCCATAACTTCTGCGCAGCGAGTGAGTGAGCTGCAAGCCCTCTCCATCAACCAACCTTTAATGTATGTTTCATCATTGGCTCCGATCATCAGTACGTTTGGCTTTGGCCTCACCTACGCGGATGACACCCAAATTGTGGTGTCTCTGCTTCCAGGTCAGGAAAGGGGCCTTGAGAAACGTTTCCAGGAGTGTATGTTATCGGTTGGCAGCTGGATGGCGGATAATTGCTTAAAGCTTAATTCAGGCAAGACGGAGGTCATACTGTTTGTAAATGACGCCAATTTCTGGAACCCAAACTGGTGACCGTCTTCCATGGACTCTCTTCCTACTCCTATCAAAAAAGTGAAAAACCTGGGAGTAATTGTAGATGATAGACTGACCTTTGGAGATCAAGTCAATGCAGTCTCATCTTCTACAGTGTATGTACTCAAAACTGTGAAAAAAATATTACCATTTCTACCATTTGACAGTCGGCAAACAGTGGTTACTGCGCTAGTCTTATCCAGACTGGATTATTGTAACAGTTTATACTTGAATCTTCAGGAACGTCTGATGAACAAGCTCTAAAGGCTGCAAAATGTAGTGGCCAGGCTACTTACGGGCACGCCAAGGGAATCAAAAAATGGCACTGGTTCCCGGTAAGGAATCGGGTCCATTTTAAATCTTTGTGTACCCTATTTAAGGCACTCTGAGGTATAGGACCCGAGTACCTACGAAAACAATTTAGTTGGTACATACCAAAATGAAATCTTTGTTCCCTTGGTGCCAAGTTGGTTACAGTTATAAAAAAGGCGACTTGGGGAGACCCAAGCTTTGTCTTCGGGGAAGCCAAAGCCTGGAATGACCTCCCATTTCACCTGAGAAATGCGACTGATCTTCTAGCCTTTAGGAGGGGTCTGAAGACCTGGCTTTTTGATAAGTAACTTTGCAACTACTGCTCTGCCTAAAGGATAGATAACTAGTGCCAGGACACCTCTGGGTAACCGCTGCGCTTAAAAATTCTGTAACATAACATAACAATCTCTACTATGGATCAATTGGCTCCTTTCAAAAATGTCACAATCGCCATAGTTTTCTCCCTCAGCCCCCTGGTTTCACTAGCCCTCGCAAGGGGAAAAAAAGAACTTTAAAAGCTTAGGAAAAAGATGGAGAAGAGGATAAATAGGCTTATAATGTGATGCTAATGTTCTACCACAAATTTCGTAAGTCTGCCCAAGCTGACTTTTTTTGTCAGAGAATTAAAGCAGCCAGTAATGCTCCACGTGAAATATTTCAAAAGGTGGTGATCACTCTATATCTAGAACTCTGCGAAAATCCCTCAACCTTTTTTGAAGAAAATATTGAAAACAATCACCCAGATTCACAGGCCATATAAATGATGCCATGAAGTGGGAGTTGCTGTTAAAATCCCTCTCGAAGGTCAACGGTACTTTACCCCAGTTCAAGCATATTGCACCAGAATACTCACAACAGGCTATTCTTAGTTTTAAATCTGGGTCCCCAAGTCCCCCATGCCTGCCACTCCTGTTAGCGATGGCTATAGATGTCATAAACACTGTTCTGAACATGATCTTTAACATGTCACTAGAAACGGCTACTCTTCCCTATGCTTGGATGCAGGCAGAGGTGGTGCCACTTTTGAAAAAGCCCTCTGCTAATTCCCTCATTTTTCTAAAAGTTTAGACCAATCACTCTTCTTCTGGCTGCATCTAGGATATTGGGGAAACTGAATAATAAACAACTATCAGAGTATTTAGAACAGGGGTCTCCAAACTAATCTGTAGTAAGAGCCACTTGTGTTCAATGAAAATCACCCCGACTTACTAATATTATTAGTGGTATAACTGTGACCACATCAGACACGATTACATTAGTTGCCACTGTATACAAGATTACTAGCAGTGATTACCTCACCTGCATGATTCTCAGCAGTACTGCATAAATAAATAAAAAGCTTTGTTAGTTTCTAATACCTTTACTTGGGTAGTACCGAACAGCCATAGCTATAGTGTCCTTTTAATTTAGTAGGCTTAGCTGCCTGTAGGAGAGCTACTTACAGGCAGCTGGAGCGCTATCAGTGGTTCACTAGTTACTTGTTAAAGAAGCATGATTTAGAACAACATGATCTCCTGCATCCGTCTCAGTCTGGTTTTAGACCTAGACACAGCATGGAAACTGCACTTGTAGAAGTGTTGGAATGTATTAAAATCAATTTATATCATACACTGAGCGCTGCCCTGATTCTTTTGGACTTATCGGTAGCGTTCGATAGTGTTTCACACTACACTAGTTCAGCAGCTGGTGGATGTAGGATTTTTCCTCAGTAATAGAGGACAATTGGTGTCTCTTTCAGTTTTTTCCTTTGGAAGAAAATCACTCTAGTATGGGTTTTCTCCATAAGACCAATTCTGTTTGTGTTAATGTCTCCATTAGCCTCTATCCTTCAGTCATATGGTACTGGTGTCGTCTCATTTGCAGGCGACAAGCAGCATATTTTATCGATTGGAATGAACTGTTTCCAAAAAAGAAGCATTTAAAGCTTGTTTAATTAGTTTGGTGGACTAGATTAAACAGAGCTATCTGAAGTGTAATTCCGATAAAACTGAAATTTTAGTCATTGGAAAAGTCCACTACTTATTCTCTAATCATTGGTGGCCTGTTGGACCTGGGAGTTAAATTTGATAAAGATTTATCATTTCATCCCCAGATTCTATCCGTGGCAAGTACGTATTTTTCTCACTTACGCTCCTTAAGAAAGATATTGGAAATATTACCATTCGAGACCCGTTGACTCATAGTTCATACTCTGATTATAGACTGGCTGGACTACCCCAATGCACTTTATTTGGGTCTCCCCAACTACCTAATCAATCTTTTTCAAATCATTCAGAAGGCTGACACTCAATTGATTTGTTCCATAGAGCGTTCCATAATACAGGGCCTAAATATCTCATTCAAAGCCTCACTTATTTTTGATCATCAAAGACGTTGAGTTAGTCTAATGCTCATTTACCAAAGATGCCGAGGTTTAGGCCAGCCAAAAGAGGAGGCCTCTTACTCATCGACCTGTCAGCCATGGCTTGAAACAATCTTTCCTCTGCTTTATATCACAACATGAACGGAACCCACATCAGACAGCATCTGAAAACATGGCTTTTTAATGTGCACTAATTAATCATTTAATATTAGTTGTTCCACCTTCTTTTACATTAGCGCCGGCATGCCCTTTTGGGAAGTTGTTGCTCCCTATTAATGTGGTAATTCATTGAATGAACGAAAGAACTTGTAAAGTGCCACAAATGCTCTGAGGGTATGTCTCTTCACTAAAAGACCAAATAAACCTGCACTGAACCATAATATAACTGGTGGAAAATAACCATGTGTTTGAGTTGTCTGAAAGGCACCTCATTGCGTGTGTCACTTAACCTCAATGGGAAATTATACCATGATTTGGTTGCCAAAACAGAGAAGGAATATCCTCCTTTTCTGGAACATCTATACCAAGGGATTCCATCCAGGAGAGCATTTGAAGATTGTAAGGTTCTAGCTAGAGCGCAATGTAGAAAATGGTTAGATAGATATTTAGGCCCAGAGTTGTAAAAAGCAATGTTAGCCAACAGAAAAGTTTAAAATGAATCCTTCTTTTTACTAGCTGCCAGTGAAGAGTTTTAAGATGGTACGATACAGATTAAAGTTTGGGAATCTTCAGAGTTTGACGGTGTGCAGAGTTTAGAAAGGTCTGAAGATGGCTGATCAAATTGCCCGGTAGACCAAAGGAGAAGGTGTCTAGGAATTTCTTGAGAGAACGGAATTAAGCAAAACAGGCTTCAATGAAAGAAAGAACCTGAGGACAAAATATAGATGGTTGTTAAACTTTACGCTGAGGTTCCTGACTGCAATACAAGGCTGAGGAGGAGTGAGCAGACCCATCAGCCAACAGTTCTCAAACCAGTTATAATCGGAGGATCCGAAGAGAAGATTTATGAATTCATTTCAGTGTACTTTCTGCACTATCTGGGGGACAACACTGGGGTAAATCCACCAATCAGCCCTCCCCTTCCCCCCCTTCCCGAGCGGAAATACTGTTATGTGTTTAGGGGTAGGTGGCTCAGCCTGATGCCAGAATAGATAGGCCCTGACACCATTCTTCTTTTTTTTTTTAAATGTTTTTTTGAAACAAACTCTGACATCTAGTCTGGTTTTGTGTGAGCACCACAGGGATTCCCTGCTTGTAGCGTGGGCGCATAATGTGCACGTTCTCCGTGGTAGTTTGAATAATGTTAACTTCATGGATACCTCACTTAAGTGGTTAACATAATGTGCTTGTTTCTGTGATACAGTGAGCAGTGGAGCACCTTGATAATTGCTGTGTCTCTTAGTCACACATAGGTCAGCCTTTAAGACAAATATATCATTCTGTTGTTCCACTGAATACAATTATATAAGATCAATTAACAGTGGGTGTATAATTTTTAATAGTTATTGTCTTTTATTTTTAGGGGAGGATGATGTTTTCCCATGACTATGTATTTTGGTGTGGAGACTTCAATTATCGCATTGACATTCCTAATGAAGAAGTTAAAGAGCTAATCCGGCAGCAAAATTGGGATGCACTAAATGGAGGTGATCAACTCATTAACCAGAAAAATAATGGACAGGTATGCAAACAAAAATATTTGTAATTGCCAATTGCTTTCCCAAGTAGTGCTTGTTCTGCCAAACTCACTTCCCAGCTACTGTGGTCCTTGAGTTCCTTGTTCAACCACAATAAAATGTTTTTCTGCAGTACTGGAAATCCTGTTTGGACACTTGTTTGGAATGTTGTTCTCTTTTCCAGTCAGTAGAGCATCTCATAACCGCTTTTAAAATGTTATTTTTGATTTCAAAGTGTACTCATCAAGGCCTAGCCCCCCCAAAAACTATAAAGACTAAGACTGTCATTTTGTCTGTCATTGGAGGCTGGTGTTTGAGCAAGAGTGCATACAGATTTTTTGAAAATGTACTTTCGCACAGTATTTTGGGAGTCTTCAACATTTTATGGTTTCGAATAACAGGTGTAATACTTTTTCCCTTGTCATCTAAATTTTTGTATTTTGATAGCCACGTTTTTTTCAAATTCGTTCCCTCTTTTCTTTTGCATGGTTGCTTTGCCTTTGAACATTTATTGTTTCAATGTTTTTTTTTATTCTTTGTCTGGTAAATCATGAGTCTTATTTCAGAGAATAGCAGTCAATGATGAACATGATGCAACAGCTTTGAACAGTTTTTACAGCAATGAAAAAAATTAGATGATTGAAGTGTCAACTTAGTCTGTCATGAAAGAACTGAGAAGTTTAACTGAGAGATCAAGGCAATCTAAGCCAGTTTGCTCTCACTTATAGGTCAAGGCCATTTTCTAGTTTGAATACACATTTCTTAGAGACGGAGTCAGTGCGCAGTCAGCACTCCGATGGCCCTTTGCATCAAGCATCTACTGACTCCGTGCCCGTTCCACTGGTGGTCCTTGTGCACGTTGAATTCCCTGGACTGTTGTCAACTCCGTAGCAGAGATAAGACTCCCTGTCTCCAGTCCCTACTGTACGAGAACGGATGCCGACTCTACCGGTGTCCATATTAGACCCTGTACAGACTCTGGTCTCCTACTCAAAACAGATGTTACCCCGCACCAGTCCTTTATCACGCTACAAAAACACGAAGATGCAGCCAACCATGACTGAAGCAGACTACAATCCTCTCCAATGCAGGCAACCTTACTGGAAGCTAGAAACCCTATTTGGTTCTGATTCGGATGCAGTCCACTGCTTACAGCATTTCCCCACAAAGGTGAGTAGGAGGAAGAGGACAAATTCCTTTCCCCCCCCTTCTAACACTGATAAAGGGTTTTTTTTGGACCTGCAGAGTAAAAGTGCGTTTGACACATCTGAGTCTGAGCTTGACTTGCCAGATGGTCCCCCAACAGATGAAAGTTGTTTCCTTTACAGTTTTGGCACACAGAGCAGCGGAAATCCTCGACATACAGCTGCGCACTGTGAACACTGAATTTTTTTAATTTTCTGATGGAAATCCTCCAGCCAGGGCTTGCCTCCACTATTGATGCCCTGTTGCCCTTGAGGAACTCACTAATACTTTTACAGCTACTTGAACAAAACCATGCTCAATACCCCCAGCCAGTAGGCCTGTCACCAGATGAAACAGATTTAACCCCTGGTGACCCAGCATTCCTCACTCAACACGGTCGAGCCTAGTGGCATAGGTGTTGACCAGTAAAGTGATTCCTAAAGCTTTTCCTACCAACTCTTCTAATGGAGAATCTGATTACATTGACTCCTTTGGGAAAACGATGTTTTCTTCTGCAATCTTAACCTTTTGCTCACTAAATACCAATGGTTGTTAACCGAAAATTATAGTGACATCTCTGGTTGTGGATTTTTTGCGAGTAGCCGCAAATACATACACCAACGGGAATGTTCTGATTGGCTGGACCGAACCTGAACAGAAAGTTGGGGCCGCCATTTTATTGATCGGGATCGGTTCCCAGGGCTGAAAATTTCTGAGAAAGCTAACATAAGGGGTCAGAGAAGAGGTACTCTGACCCCATGTTTGAGAAATGGTAGTGTTAGTGACACAAGTTATGTGCCCAAAATTGATATATTTTTTTATCACACGCTGTGAGAAAGTGGTTCTGTATATACTGTTCCTTGATAGGTACAGGGTGTACAGAGTCCACAGAGTCCACAGACCCCAAGGGTTTAACAGAGGTTAAAGTTAGATATAACCTTACTCTCTAAAGTGGTAGCCTGGTCGAGCAGTAAGGCAGTATCAGAGGACAGTGTAAAGCATTTGTTGTACACACTCAGTCAGCAAATAGTTCCACACACTCAATAACTGAACTCTAGGCCAATGGTTTGTATATAAAAAATATATGCTTGTTTTATTTTAGAACCAACACTTGGAATTAAAATATACTTTCTCGACAGGAGATGTTTCATAAAAATACTTTTGTATATGCAATAGACTTTTTAGTAAACAGTTACAAGTAGTTGCAGTAGGCAACTCCATTTCTAAACACAATACATTGAGCTCAATGATAAATTCAAGTTATATGCAACAGATTACTTTTGTAATTCCAGGCCTGGATCCTAGATCCAGTCCTGGGTCAGTTCTCAGAATCAGTTGTTGAAAGTCGACTTTGGTACTGTAATGATTTTTAACTAAGATTTAGCTATTTCAAAAGTTAGCACTTAGAAAATATTTCAGAGTAAACAATCAATGATTCCCTATGGAAGAAAATGTAGGTTACAGGTACAGTAGGTTATCGTTACTTTTGTAACCCAGTACTGGGTGCCTAGACTCAGTACTGGGACCTTTATCCAAAACAGGTAAGTAATTACGTTTTCAGATGTTATACGATTTTTAACGAATATTTAGAAATTGCAGAAATCAACACTTAGAAGAAATTTCACAGAAAAACAGTCAATGGTTTCCTATGGAAGAAAAATGAGTTAAAGGTAAGTATAGTTGTGGGTACTTTTCAGAGTCAGTGCTGGGCACCAAGATCCAGCACTGGGAGCACACCTAAGAGCAGGTGAGTAAATTTGTTTTTGTCACTCGGCTGATTTTTGGTGATTATTTGAAGATTTGAAAAGTCCACACTTAAAAGAAATTTCAGGAAAAAAGCCAGCCAATGTTACCCTATGAGGAAAATAGAGTTTGCGGTTTAAGGGTAAGTACTCGACTGGCGATGTTGAGGTTCTGGGCACAGACTCCGGGGTCTCCCAGGGTCAGGTAGGTATAGTTGTTTCACCCTCAGCGGCTCTAGGGCGGCCGGGTGCAGAGAGAGTTAGGCCCAATGTTATCCTATGAGGGATAGGGGGGCCTGGGTTGGTGGCTGCTGTCGGGCAAGCCACGCGGCTGTGGAAGCTGGGCTCCTGGTCACTTACTCAGGGCAAGTGGGGAAGTAAGTTAGAGTAGAGTTTTCACTGCCAGGGCCACTCGGGCGGCTGGGTGCAGGGTGCTTTTGAGCCGTCGGGCGCTCAATTGATTTCTATGGGAAATCTCCGGTTTGGAAAAAGACTGCAGGCTCGGGGACGAGGACTCTTCAGGTGCCACCACCACTTCGAGGGGTAAGTTGGGTAGTTGGAGGATAGGTAGGTACCCCGGGATTGGACACAGAGGGCCGTGGGGCGCCGGGTGCAGGGGTGCCTTTTGATGTCGGAAATCTTACCCTCTGTGGATCGCGGTTGGGGTGCCACTCTGTTCTGAGGCTGCAGGCTTCTTCAGGATAGTCGAGGGGGGTCCTTGGGTGCCGGACTCGGGGTCACAGTCGCCGTGGGGTCGTCCTCGTGGGTTTAGTTCACTCCGGCACCGGCCAGGCTTGGCGGGTGCAGAGTGGGCTGGGATCGCGGTTCCGGGCTCCTGCCAGGGGTGAAAGGTAGGTTCTGAGTAGAGCCTCTACTCATGGGAGTCCCAGGGGATCAGAGTTCAAAGGTAGCCAGGTCCTCCGGGGTTTCTGAGGTTGCTGGCCACAAGAGATGCCGGGTTTTGAGCAGGAGCAAGTCCGAGGTCGACAGGCCGGTAGGGCTGGGGCCAAAGCAGTTGGTGTCTCCCTCTCCTTCGCAGCTGCAGGGCAGGTCTTCTTTTCTTCTCGCTCTTCTTGTAGTTTCGGAATCTGGAATCTGGGGAAGGAAGGTTCAGGGTGCCCCTAAATACTAGATTTAGGGGCGTTACAGGTAGGTGAAGGCCAGGGACCAATGGGTCCTTGTCCTGGGGTGGGTACACCCCCTATCCTGCCTCTCTCCTGTGGGAGGGGGGCAGTAGCCTAATCCTGATAGGGTAGGGCCTCCCATCTTCAAGATGGCGAGAGCCCGGAGATGTGTTTCACCTCGCCTCCCCCACCTGAGGGGTGGGGTGGGCAGGCTGGCACATCCCCTGTCCTTGTATGGGGTTTCTGGCCAAGCTTCCCGCCAGAGTGGAGGGTTGCAGTGGCCTGGGGAAACTCCTAGAGGCGGCAGGCCTTTGAAGCTTCCCTTTGCTCATCCTGGGGGAGGAGATCTATCACCTCACCCAGGATGTGCATTGTTACAGGCCCGGCAGAGCAGGGGCTCTCCCACCCAGGGGTCCAGCAACGTGTCTGCTGTGTGGCAGCCTCAGAGCAGACGTGGATTGTAGGTTAGTTGTAAGGGGGCATCTCTAAGATGCCCTCTGGTGTGCTTGGTACATTAAATCCCACACTGGCATCAGGGTGGGTTTAATGTGCTGAGAAGTTTGATACCAAACTTCCCAGTCTTTAGTGTTGCCATTATGGTGCTGTGGAGCTCGTGTTTGACGAGCTCTCAGCACCATGTACTCTTAAATGGCAGCACTGCACTTGCAGTGCCCGGGAATGGACCTGGGTACTGTAGGGGCACAGGGCTCCTGCTCCTGTGCCCACACCATGGGCATAAGGCACCCAGCCAGAGGGGTGACTGACATATGCCTTGGCAGTGTAGGTGTCGGGCATGGCACACAGATGTGGGCCATGTCGACTCTTCATTTTGTCCTGCACCCAGACACTCAGCCTGCAAAGGCAGTGTGTGTGTGTAAGGGTACAGGGCCCCTAAGGGTGGCACAATGAGTGCTGCAGCTCTTAGGGGTCTTCCCTGGTCACAAGGCCCTGAGTACCTAGGGTACCATTTACCAGGGGCTGACATGTGGCCAGGGTTTGCCAATTTGGAGTTTGTGTTTTTTAAGGAAGGAACATAGGCCCTGGGCACCTGATTGGCAGGAGCCCAGGGTACACTCAGTCAAAGTACATTCAGCAATTTAGCAAAAAGTGGGGGCATACCATGCAAGAAAGAGGGCACTTTTTCACACACGTGATATTTGAGACGACAAAGCGACCGCCAGCACGGCCCGCTGTGTATCTTCGCAGGGACATCATGAAGTCATTGTGAAAATTAAAGGAAATATAAACAAAAAATATATATATTTGTACACACTTGCGATCATCGTCACAGACTCATGTACGCACTCACAAACTCACTCAGACACTTATACACCCATTTACATACCCACTTACACACCTATATTCAGTCACATACCCACTCTGATACTGATTCACCCACCCTCATACCCATTCAGGTACTCATGCACCCACTTACAGACTCACTTGGAGTGTGACAAACCCATGTACAGACCCACTCAGACACTCACGTACAGACACAGTGTGAGACTTTTGCTTCCACTGAGACACTCTCTGATAGATCCACTCAGACACTTAC